>NW_004524966.1:720954-729820 GCF_000260255.1 Octodon degus | reverse complement strand
TAGACACATAAAAAGATAGTAAAACAATACAAATTCCAAGAGATAAAATGTCCATAGAAGTAGATTCATCCAAAATTCATATGCTGAAATTATTAGACAATATTTAAAAATACTTCACAAATTTGTACAAGAGATGAGCAGCTAAACAATTGAATAGGGAGAACTTCAGCAGAAATAAAAAGCTATGCCTAAATGAAATAACATTTCTAAAATAATAAAAATGCCAAACTTATAAATATCTTTCGTAAACTACAGCAAGAGAGGAAATATTAACAATTAAATTGAGACCAATAAAATCTTGACAGATACACAAAAAGACAAAAGAGCAATATTATTCTTTCTAAAAATTCATTTTTATAAGCAAGATTGAGAAAAGCTTTGTTAATATTGTCAAAGTGTCATAACAAAAGTGTTATGGTGCCCAATAAATAGCTAAAATTTCTACAATTTGAAACACTATTTTATGAAGACTATTCCTTAATTCCTGCTAGCCTAATTATGAATCACAAGCAATAAATTTCTAGGGAAGAGATGGCTTATCTATGTCTACTTATAATTATTAATACACTGCATATAATTGTCTTGCTAGTAGTTATTAATTCTACAAGATGCAGACATCATATCCAATCACTATTAGTACAAATCTTTCTTCTCATAGAATTAAGAGAAAGTATCTGTATATCCTAATAATTTTCTATATATAGATACAAAATGGTCCTTCATTTTTATCCTCCTTTTTCTTTTAGTTTTTTCAGACATGGGTATTACATTTCCATTTAAATATTGCAGGTGTATCAATTCAAAAAAATAATACAATATAGTCCCGTAGTTCATTAGAGTAGTGGGTTGTGTGTAGGAAATTACCTGAAGTGGAAACTGATTTAAAATATTGGTGGATATAAAATAAATATTATACTTACTGATGTTATTCCTATAGATTGCTCCCAAAGAATGAATAAAATTTTGTTACCAAAAGTTAGAAAACTATGATTAATAATAGTTTTAAAAGTTAAAAATGTGGAAAAGTATTTGACAAATATTTTTAAAATTCCATACATAACATATTGCTAATAGATATTATAGCCCAAAGGAAAAAGGGAAAATGACTCGTGAATTAGCAATTTATTTAGTTTTTTAAAATTTAATACAGAGTCTACAGGATCTTCAGTTTCATTGTATAGATCAGACTCGTAGTTTTCTGCTTGTGTTCAGCTTCCCCAGAGCTCAGATTACAGGCACATGCCACCATGCCCAGTCTCAATCACCATCTCAGCGGACCCCATGGGTGGAGCCTGCACAGCAGGCTGGGTATCAAACCTTGGCTCCCGGGTCTGCTTATCTTGCACTTTAATCCACTGAGCTATCTGGCCAGCCTAGTAATTTAATTTTTAAAGTATTATTTTTACCTAAATCAGTTTGTATTTGAATGCAATTTCAATAAGAATCATAGCAGAATTTTCTTTTTCTTTCTCTCTCTCTCCCTGTATTTTTTGACAGGGTCTACAGGACCTCACTGCGTAGATTGGACTCATAGTGATCCTCCTGTTTACAGCCTCCCAAGTGCTGGGATTTTTTTTTTTTTTTTTTTTTTGATAAACCAGGGATTGAACTGAGGCCCTTGCATTTGCCAGGGAAGTGTTTATTCTACTGAACCATCTCCTCGGCCTCAAGAATTTGCTACACTATCAATTTTTATGATGATGATTCAAATAATTATATGTAAAGGACATCTTCATGTGTGTCTTGACTAGTCAAAACAGTCCTGAAGAAGGACCAGAGGTGGAGGATTTTGCTGCTATATTTCAAAATATATACTATAAAACTAGACTAAATGCAAAATGTTATCATAAATATATCAAAGGCACAAAAATAGGCAATGTAAATCTAGATTTACACGTATGTATTCAAAGGAGATTCTTTCAAATAAATGGTGCTTAAACAACCAGATAAGCATTTGAAAAATATAAATACTGAATCAGTTCACACCATATAAAAATATTGACTTGAAGTAGTTCCTATACCTAAATGTAAAATTCAAATCTATAAATATTCTAGAATACAGTATTAAAATATTTAGACTTTAAAGTTAGGCAAAAGTTTCTTAGGCTCAAAAGATGATAATAGTGTAAAGAGAGAAATTAAACTTCATGAAAAATTTTAACTTGTTTTTCTAAAAACCTAATTAAGAAAATGAAAATGAGTATTCTTCAAATACTAAGAAATCATATAGTTAAGGAATATTTATAGTTTAAGAATGAAAATTAAAATAATACTATTAAAATAAAGACTTGCACAGACATTTCTCTAGGTCTAATATCAGCGTCCCCACAGCATTTACAAAGAATTTTTAAGTTCTATGGAATCACTGAGAAAATGCAAACTAAAAGCACAATGTGATGAGACTGCAGTTACATTAAAATGTCTGAAAGGAAAAAAGTGAAAATACATAATATAAAAGATGATTTAAAATAACTAGGGCACTAAATTTTTGGTGACAATGTATAATTGCATAATCCTAAAATAGCTAGTTGTTTCTTAAAGACATAAGTAGCCTCCCCAAAACTCTGAGTATCTTCTTTTTAGATCTGAACTTTTTAGAAAAGAGGGAGAGCATAAGAAAAGTGGCAAAAACATTAGTTTCAACCAAATAATGGAAATGACCTAAATGTGCATTTATATGACAAAAGTTTGGCGATGATACATTTATGGAGTGGAATAGTATTGAGCAATTACAAGAAGAAACTAGTACTACACAAACTATGGATGACAGAATTCATCAAAATTTGAAAAATACTCATAATATAGTATTGCAAATACTTCATAATAAATTTTATGTGAGGTCTTATAGAGGCAAACTAAGGGATTATTGTCATTGACTAAGTCTATGTAAACAAAATATTTCTCAGAGTTAATTAATGGGTCCCAGTGGCCCACAGAGCTGTCTCAAGTGTGACATCACCAGTCATTTTAAGCAGAGTAATAAATCCAACACCCATTGCAAGGTTTTGTAGATACCAGAGGGAAGAGGTGAATAAAAATTGTGAAGCCCTCTTGTATCCCAGACCTGTATTAGAGTGGATGAAGATAGAGGCCATCTCTACTTGTTTGTAGTAACCCTTTTGTTAGACATAGGATTCTGCTATTTTAGCCAGATTTCTTTATGCTTTTATTATTAAGTCTTTATTATTCTGTCCACCAAACAGCACAGGACTTCACCTTCCTCATTTCAGTTTCTGCCCTCCTCAGCACACCTGTCCAATTCAGATAAAGAAAGGATAAAGCAATTTTGTTGTGCACAGAAGACTTCTTTTTTTTGGTATATGGTAAATGAGGCTGCTGTTCTGGTTTGGTGCTCATGAGAGACTTTGGAGACTTCAGACAGAAAACACCAGCTTGTAAAAGTGAGCTTTCTTAAAACTTTATCTCTTCAGACCAGTTTGTTCTTTGTTGTATGGGAGAAGATTAGTGTTTTAAATTTGTAAATGATTTTTGCTTTTACTAATGAAATAACACTTATCATAGATTATATAACTTTTCTATTTTAATATATTTGCTGGATAATTTGCCAGTGAAATTTCCTTTGTCTCATTTCATGTTGACTTCTCTCTAAATACTTCAGTGTTCCTTTTAGGTTCTTCATCTCTCCTTCTATGTTTCCTAAATAAAGAATTATGAATGACCTAATTGTTAATTATCTGATCACTACATTAAGAATATTATTTGTTTGTTTCCATATGTGAATTAAGAATCTGCTATAATGTTTCTAGAAAATCTTTAAAATATGCTCTTTACTTAAAGCACCTTAATACTCATTGTTCTTTATTTGTAATCTTTACATAAATAAGAAAGCTTGTGGTTTCCTATTATAGTGATTATTTGTTCAAGTCAACAAGTATTTACCATGAAAAAGCACCAGAATTAAGAATAACTGAATATTAATACCTCACAGACACTAAAATTCGTTGCACCTATGCAATAAAAAGACTTCTCAAGAGAGGATAAATAAAGTGTCACAAAGAAGAAAACTAGTTGCAAACCATATTGAAGAACTCTGACATGCAAAATGAGCTACAAGGAAAAATTATAAGAAAATTCCTATACATGCATGACAAGCTTTTTTTTAGCCACTTGTCAATCATTGTGAAAATATTTTTTTTTATCAGCTGAATCCTTCATATTTATATCCCCTTTAATATCCTTAGTGTAGAATCTTTTTACTGTATGTTTTAGGGAAGGGTCTACAGGGTGTTCAGGATCTTAGTACTAGATCAGAATTGTAGTAATTCTTTTGTTTATAGCCTCCCAAGTGCTAGATTTACAGGCTCACGCCACCAGGCCCAGTCTCAATTGCCATCTCAGCAAGCCCACAATCCCTGGGCTGGGGCTGGCATGGTAGGCCCTGGGATTGAACCCCCGGTTTTAATCCACTGAGGTATTTGGCCCACTTCCTTACAGTAGAATCTAACAAGCAGTGAAATATCCAAAATGTAGGGAGCAAGAATTAGTAAAGTCCCTTAAAAAATCTTTGCGGGAAAGTCAGTTCGCCCTGTTTCCTGAAATAAAAGAGGTGATCACTAGATCACAGAAAAACAACAAAAATAACAACAACAATAACAAAAAACCATTTCTTCACAATGACTATTAGTTCATTATAATTTAATTTACAGCTCTTCATAAAAATATTCTTATATAAATTATATTAACTCTTAAATTTAACTGACGATAAATAATTGGACAATTCCCAATAAAATAGTAAATAGTGTCTCTGTTAATGTTGCTGCCAGAGCTGGGAGAATCTGAAGAACTTTAAAAGAAATTTAAAAAACAAAACAACTCAAGACTCAGCCTGGTGAATTCTGGCTAGAAATGATATCCAGAGAATTAGTGGCAAATCCTTGTCATTAGACATAGCTAGTAGCACACAGCCTTTCTGAGGTAAGGAGTACAAAGCACTGAGACTTAGGAGTCCCAACATAGCAACATAGGTTTTCACCAAACTCAGTGCAGCTTCCGTATAGGTAACAATTTACACAACTAGAGATGGAAAACACAGAAAATAACATCTTTGCACTGTCTTATCTAGAACTTTTTAGCGTTTATGTGCTTTGACCAGAAACCTAGTCCCTTATGCTTTACATTCCATGTTGTAATGTGTGTGTTGTGCAAGGAAGACAATGGATACAGTAATCCCAACTTCCTCTATATGGGCACCTGCTTGTAATCCTTGCCAATGGTCCAGAGTAATACTTTTTCTAGCTTTTACGGATAATTTTCCTAAATAAAGGAATGCTTAAAATAAACAGTTTAAAACAACAAAATCATTATGCAGACGTAAGTCATTCAAAGTTACATGCATAGAAGAGATAATATATGAAATGCAAAAAGGATAATAAACTTTTCTAATCCAACTTAGGTCATTTAAAAATCTTTTTTAAAAATATTGTTCAATTATTTATGAAGACTTTAAACTCACATATAATGTTCAACATAAATCCTTTTGTGCCCAACATCAAAAATCTTCCACTGCTTTTTTCAACTCTTGCTTATCTATTCCTTTCTTCCAGAAAACCTCATGTCTACTTAGTCATCTAAAACCTGAAGAAACGTACAGCTTTTCTGGATGTATCCCAGGTTTAATATGAGCAAAAGATTTGAGTTACAACCAGTAATATTTTGAATTAAATGAAAATAAAATGTTATCAAATTCTAGAATACAGTAAGAGCAATGATTTTAGAGAAAATTTAGGGTTTCATACATAAGTTAGGAATGGTAAAGAACTAAAATCGATAGTCTATCCTTTATTCTTTGGAAACTAGTAAAAGAACAAATTATATTAAAGTAAGCAGAACAAAATAAACAATAGAAGTATGAGCAAAATGGATGAAATTTAAAGCAAAAAACTTATAGCTAAGAAAACTAAGCTCATTGAAAGGATCGATAAAATTCTTAAACTTCAAGTTAGACTCACAAAGAAAAAAAAAAAGGGAAAAGTCTTGAATTATACCAGAAATTTAAAAAAGGTCATCACTACTGATCTTATGGACATGGAAAGAATATTAGAGGAATTGTTCTGGTTTGAATTGTAAATGAACAGTGAAACCTCACAGGTTGAAAGCTTGGTTCCCATCTGATGTGTATTTGGTTGTGGTGGAAAATGTAGGAGGATATGAGTTGTAGCTCTAGTAAGTGTCTTTTTAGGGTATATTTGGTCCACATCTGGTGCTGAGCACTTTTCTCTCCTTCTCATCTTCTTACCCCATCCCTAACCTTCTTTCTAACCCTTTCTTCCCTTTCCTCATTTTTCTCTTTCTCTCTTTCTGTTTGTATCTCTCTCTTACTTTGGCAAGAGTAACTATGACACAACACATCATTCTGCCATGAGGTACTGCTTTCTTGAAGGTTATAAAGCAATAACTCAAGAGCTAACCCTAGACATAAACATCTGAAATTGAGATAATAAAAGACAATCTAACTTATAAAGTACTCAGGACAAGGGATACAACTGAATATTAATAAATATTTCATACTCCAGAAAAAAAAAAACGTTAGGAATAATGACTCAGCTATTCTCCTAGACAGTTAGTGAATAGCAGCTCATTGTTAATATCACTTAGGTTTCACTAATAATTAATTAAACCAAACATCTCTTCATGTGTTTTCCTTCATTTATACATTTTCCTACAGGGTGCTAGTGACAATTAGTTGTTACGTGTGAATTTAGGTGCGTTAAGGAATGAATTGTAGATGGATAAAGCACACTTTTGCATATCTGAATCTGGTTTCAAAGATGACTGGACTGTGGGCTAGAAAACTGCAATGGAAAGACCAATCCTGATTGGGGCTAATACCAACTAATAGGTGTACGTCTTTGATAGAATAAGAGGGAAGTCAGTATGTATTTTGAACAGCTCTACCCTACTCAAGCATGTCTTTTCCTTCACTCCCCTGTGGACATCACATTTCAGTGTCCTCAGTCTTCTAACATAGATGCATAATAGTGATAACCCAGGGATCCCAGGCCTTTAATATCAGACTGTTGCTGTAAACTCCATGGCACTTTCCTGACAGTGGGTGCTTTCTTCTTAGGCTGAGCAACTACATGCTTCTCCAGCTGTCAAGCAGTCCGGTAGTCAGCCCAACTTTGATCCTATAAACTTATTTTATTATATATCTGTTCCTCTAGAGAGTCCTAAGCAATGCAGTGTCCTTAAAATCCTTTGCCAATTTTTCACTCTGACATTTATTAACACTCATTAGAAGACTATCTTATGAATGTACCACATTTTTCAATTTTATGTTTGTCTCTACACCACTTTAAGGCAGTCCTCTAGCTGCCATGTTTTCTAGCAGAGAAAAGATATCCCAGAAAGTCTGATTAGTTCTAACTTCAACATTTTGGTTAACAACATTATTATTGGTTTTGTATGCTTAATGTGCATTGCATAAGTATATTGTCCATTTTTTATTTTATGAAAATGTTATATTTTTAATGATACTGATATTGATCATAGATCAGCCCCATTATAAAATTTTATCACATGTTTTTAGTAAACTATTAGTGCTTGAATGAATTATTAAAGGTTTCAATTTGATTTTAAAAATTTCTTTTCTATTTACTAAAAGAAGTCTTTTGGTAAAAGGCATTTCTACATCAACAGATTATAAAAATATAAGAAAAGTCCTTCATTTTTCTTAGTAAAGTTTTTTATATTTTATTGAATATCATTGTTACCTTAGTTATTTCCAATGTTGTTAATTGTCAACCTTTTGTGCCCCAAGAAGTTCTAGGTATTTTTTGAAGGGAAAGGTATCAAAACTTCATATTTTTAGCTGTGTGTGGTGATATATGCCTGTAGTTTCAGCACTATGAAGGCTGACTCAGGAACATTTTGTAAATTTAAGGCTGACTTGGCTGACATAGGGAATCTGTATCTAGCATGGATTACATAGTGAAAACATGTCTCAAAAATACATTTTAAAGTGTATTTGGGACCTTTAATGTCTGACTGTTGGGCAATTCTTCATGCTGGTTATTGTAGGCTGATGACTTTGTCAACAAATAACATCTTGTACCATCTCAATGATAGGAGTTGCATCCTAATAGTATTAATGCCCTGATGTTAATGCATCCCATTATTCAGGTTAACAAAAAATAATGATGATGATGATGATGATGATGGTGATGGTGATGACAATGATAATATCACTCACACAGACTGCTTAGAATAATGCATTATGGACAAAGAGAACAGAGACATAGAGCAAGAACACCTTAAAAATAGGCAGAACAAAAAAGACCAAAGGTCTTTTCTTGCAGCTGCCTGCAAAGTAATGTTTTCTTGAATCTTCTTGGGTGACTGAACCTGTTCTTTTCATATCTGAAACACAGCCAACAGAAGGACTGGTGGGTGTCACAAAATATACAAACTGAGAAAAAAAGAACAGGATGAAAGATCACACATTGGGTCTCAAACAGGAAAATTATTACCTTATGCAATGATCGAAACTATATTTGGGTACTGTGAGAGATTTTGATGTTTTCATAAGAAACTATTTGTAGTGCAAGACGTGTGCTTATTTATTTCATTTAAGAGTATGTTCTCGCAGACCCAGTCCTAGCCCAGGTCCGGTGAGTGTGTGGAGAGCTTCCTGCTAACCTGCGCCGGTGGGACCAGTCCCAGCCCAGGTGCAGCGTGGACCGGATCCTCTCCCACCCCCTCAGGATGCCACCAACCACTCCACAGTAACTCCCACACCGCGCCCGCCGAGTAGGAATTTCTGCCGAGTTCCAGGAACTCCCGACCCAGTACTAGCCAAGGTCCGGTGAGTGTGTGGAGAGTTTCCTGATACCCTGCGCTGGCAGGA
>NW_004524966.1:704809-714914 GCF_000260255.1 Octodon degus | reverse complement strand
ATATGTGCAGTGTGTTATTTGTTGAAACTGTACTTCCGATTTGATTTGGAACTTTCTCATTGCTATATGTTTATCAATAAAATTTTGGAAAAAAAAGTGTATGTTCTCTACACTTAAGTGAAATAAATTAGTCTTGCACGTGCAAACATGGTATTATTTCCTTAGTGTGAATATCTGACAGAGGAAAATGCAACCTGAAGGATGCAATAGATTCTGAGAAAAGGGAAATAACATATTTGA
The DNA here is from genome assembly GCF_000260255.1 of Octodon degus. Taxonomy (NCBI): domain Eukaryota; kingdom Metazoa; phylum Chordata; class Mammalia; order Rodentia; family Octodontidae; genus Octodon; species Octodon degus. The sequence goes on along the minus strand of NW_004524966.1, from coordinate 714,674 downwards.
AAGAAAGAATTTATGGAAATGAGTGTGGTGACTCTGCAAAAAGTAAGAATGGAAAATCCATTCAATTCAGCTATTCCCCTTTCAGTACTTTCCAAAGAGAACTGAAAACATTATAACATAGTGACACATGTGCCCCCAAGTTCATAGCAGGACAATTTATCATAGTCAAATCTTGGAAACAACAAAGATGCCCATCACCTGAGGAATGGATGAAAAAGATGTGGTATTTTTATACAATGGAGTATTGTTCAGCTATAAAGAAAGACAAACTTGAAGACTTCATAGGTAAGTGGATGCAAATGGAAGCTATACTCATAAGATAAATAAACCACATCCACATGTGTAAATCCCATGTTGTCTCCTTAGTTTAAGAACCCAAAAGTAGAAATTAAACCTGAAAGGTATAACAGATACAGTGAAATTGAAAGAATTTGAATTTAAGAATTATACAATAAAGAGGAGAGAAAGGAGAAAAGATAGTAAAAATGGTAGGGGAAATAACATGCAAGCATATATACAGGATGGCTAAGGTGGTTGCACTAAGAATTTCCATCATTTTCTGGAAAATCTGTTGTTTTTGTGTAGAATTTCAGCCGTGACTAATTCTGTATGCTGATATCCAGGAACTAAGCAGTTATATGAAGGACAGCAACATGAAATACAAAAACCCAAGCTTCAGTACCTGTCATCTTTGTCTTCTTAATGTGTACCATTTCAAATGTCATAACAAGTATTGCTATAATTTTCTAATAAAGATAATACAAGAAAAAAGAGACAAATCAAAAACTTAAGTTTTTTTGAAAGTAAGTTTTAGTATTTAATAATATGTTAAATATTACATAGCTGTATCTGTTAATCCGAGCAACATATTTGGACACGATAGTGGATAACATATCAATCATTGTTAATCAACTATTCTTTTTTTTTACTTTTTTTTTTTGGAGCCTGGGATTGAACTCAGGCCCTTGCACTTGCCAGACAAGTGCTTATTCCACTGAGCCATCTCCTCGGTCCCAGCTATTCTGTTTTTAAATTAATTTTATTGACAAAGAAGGAGACAGTGAGACACTTTCAAAACAGGTTAGTAGGGAAGTTACAATAATTACTACATTGCATATTATTGTCTTCATTCTAGTTGTTCATAGTAAAACATGCAGTCATGTATCTTGCCTAAACACTATTAGTACAAATCTTTCTTCTCACTGAACTAAGAGAAAGTAGCAGTGTACCTGTCCTAATATATATATATATATATATATATATATATATATATCTCACTACAAAATGGTCCTTCATTTATCTCCCTTTTTTGCTTAGTTTTGTCAAAGATGGGTATTCTGTTACCATTTAAATATCATAGGTGAGTGAATTCTGCAAGGTAATCCAATATAGTCCAGTAATCCAAAATAGTAGTGGGATATACACAGGAATGGCAATGTCAGAAGATGTTGACTTGAGCCATTTTCAGGTTCAGCATATTAATATGACTTCACTTTTTGTACCTCGTGTTTATACTTTTCTTTTCGATGGATAAGACCAAGATGAAGTAAGAGGTATATAACAAAAATGTAACTTTTGTATCTGACAAGGTCAATCAAATCCCCTCTGGATTTACCCTGAATCCCTGTACAGCATTTTGTAGATGTTTTGTCAGTGTCAGCCATGTGGATGAGTCACGGCCATTGCTTGACAAATTTTCTTTCTGTGAAAGCCTGAGAGATGGTTTTCTCTCTATGGCAGACTCTACATCATGGATCACTTTCCTCTGCGGCCTGATAATCTCCTTGAACAAAAAAAAAATTGGGACACCACTGATTTATAGAATGTTAAGGTACAGGTTCACTTATTTCCTGACTCCTCACTGGTCTAGAAGGGCTAGAGCCAAAATTATGACTATCCTTGTAGCCCTGCTTTTTCTCTAATTTTTTGGTGTGAAAACATAAGTCAGTGACCCTCTGAAAGAGGAGCTTAATGATATTATTAGCCTGTAACATAGGCAGTTGAGCTTAACATCAATATCTCTCAGAATATCAAATGCCTTAGACATAACATGGAACAGGTATTTTGATCAATCGTTGATGTGATAAAATTTAAATCCCTAAAGAATGTAAAAAATAAAAAATAATACTAAAAGTATAAATAAGCAATTACACATTTTTACACAGAAATTTAGAAATTTGAACATACAACTTATAGCAGGACAGTCCTATAACATTTTTTCTTGTTTCTTCTTTTATTACCTTTTTTAAAACATTTACTTGAGAGAGGGTGTGGCAGTAATTGATATGACATTAGAAGTAGTAAGCTTTTATAAAACTAAGATGACAGACATACCAAGCATGGCCCTCGTATTACACATTGCTATCCTCAGTGCAGTTGCTTAGTTCACATGTATCAGCATATGTAGTTAGCCAGGCTGGGAATTTTACCAATTAACTGTCAGTTTCAAAAACCTGCTGGTGTTTCTCAGGATCATTGACTTGACCATCTGTGTATAGACATATGTGATTTTTGCCCCTGCCATGTTTCATTGCTTTACTCCTTGCCCTCTCTTTGTTGTTTAATCCTTAAGTTCTCACTTTCCTTTTAGTTGTATTATATGTTTCAATTTTTATTTCTACTTTGAGTTCTTACACTAGGGCAATTATATGATATTTACACAGGTGACTCTTGTTTATTTCACTTATGAGTATAGCTTCAAGAGGCATCATCTTATAAATGAAGGCTTCAAGTTTATCATTCTTTATAGCTATTCTTTATGCTCCATTGTATAAAAACACCACAACTATCTCATCCATTCCTGAGGTGAGAGGCATATCTGTTGCTTCCAAGATTTGGCTATCACAAATTGTGCTGCTATAAACATAGGTGCACATATATCACTATGATATAGTGTTTTCATTTCCTTTGGGAAAATTCCCAGTGGGGGCATAGCTGGATTGAATGGAATTTCAAGTCCTGTTTTTTAAGGAGTCATCCTACTAATTTCCATAATAGTTGCACTAGTCTATGTTCCCACCAGCAGTTCTTTCTGGGGTGAGATGGTATGTCAGTGTTGTTTTAATTTGCATTTCATGGACGGCTAGTGATGTGGAGAATTTTTTTATGTATTTATTTTCTTCTTGGGTTTCATCCTCTGAGAAGTATGTGTTCATCTCAGATGCCCATTTCTAGTCTTTAAATATTGGGGCCCTAATGTTTTTTAGCTATTTCTGAATTTTAGATTGAAGAGCATTGTCTGAGTGCTTATTAGTTAAGATTGTTTTCCAATCTTCTAAGTTTTCTTTTCCTTCTGTTGATAATTTTCTTTGATGTGCAAAATATTCTAAAAAGAGGTCTCAGTTGTTAATTATTTTGAGAATTGCCCTTGCAGTTTGATTTTCGTTCATGAACTGCTTTCTTGCCCCTGTATCTTAAAGAGTTCATCCTACATTCTCTTCCAAGAGATTTAGTGTACCTATTTTAATGTTAAGATCTTTACTTGATTTGGACTTTAGTATAATCCATGGTGATGAACCTATGTCAAGTTTTAGTTTTTGCCATGTAAAAGGAGAGTTTTTTCAGTAGTATTTGTTAAAGAGACTGTCTTTCTCCCAGTAAAAATGTTTGGCCCCTTTTTTGAATATTGTGGGGCTGAGAGTGTTTGTACTTGCTTCTGCATCTTTTAATCTAGTCTATTGATACTCAGGTCTATTTTTATTGCCAACACCATGCTGATTTCATTACAGTAGCTTTGTTGTATGATTTCAAGTGAAGAATTGTAATACCTTCTGCTTTGTCTTTGTAGCTCAGGATTGTCTTTGCTATTCTAGGTCTAGTCTGCTTCCTAATAAATTTTAAGCATTATTTATCTGGCTCTGTCTGGTATGTTCATGGGATTTTGATAAGAATTCCATCAAATCTGTACAAAAATTTTGTGAGTATAGGAATCTTCAAAATGTTACTTTTTCCTATCCATGAGCAGGGAATATATTTCCATTTTCTCCAACCCTCTACAATCCCTTTTTTTCAGATTACTGTAATTTTCCTTGAACACATTTTTTACTTCTTTAGTTTGGCAAATTTCTAAGAATTTCATTTTCTATGGTGCTATTGTAAAAGGCATCATTTCTCTAGTTTGCCTTTCACTCTGTTTGTTATCTTTGTAGAGGAATGCTGTTGACTTTTGGATTTTGAGTTTATATCCTGGTATGATACTGAATTTGTGTATTAATTCTAATAGGTTTTTGGTGTAATTTTCTGGATCTTCCAAGTAGAGTATCATGTCATCTACAAATAATGACAGTTTAACTTCTTCTTTACCTATTCTTGTTCCTTTTTTCTCTCTCTTGACTAATGGATCTAACTAATGATTCCAGAACTATATTGAATAAGACTGGTGATAGACAAAAATCCTTGTCGGGTACCATTACTGAAAGTAGTAGATTTCAGTTTTTCCCCATTTAGAATTATGTTAGCTGTTGGATTGTCATAGATTGCTTTTTACAGATTAAGGTAGAGGCTGTCTATTCCAATTTTCTGTAGAACTTTGAACATGAAAGAGTTTTGAATTTTGTCCAAATCTTTTTATACATCATTTGAGATGATCTCGTGGTTTTTGTATTTGGAATTAATTATATAGTATATTAAATTAATAGATTTGCATATATTGAACCATTGTTGCATTTCTGGGATGAATCCTACCTGATCATGGTGTATAATCTTTTGATGACTTGCTGTATTCCATTAGATAGCATTTTATTGACAATTTTTACATCTATGATGATGTGGAGGATTGGCCTATAGTTCTCTTTTTTAGTTGCATCTTTCCCTGCTTTTGGTGTAAGTATAATACTTGCCTCCAGGAATCATTTCAGAAAGATTGTTTCCTCTGCAATTTCATTGAAGAGTTTGAGGAGTAAAGGGATTATATCTTCTGTAAATTTCTTGTAGAATTCAGCTGTGAGTCCTTCAGGACCTGTTCTTTCCTTTGTCGGTAGGTTTTGTTACTGTTTTTATTTCATTTGCAGTTTTTGGGTTATTCAGAGTTGTTATATCTTCTTGATTCAGTTTTGGTAATTTGGACCTGTCTAGAAATCTGTCCATTTCTTTTGTATTATAAATTCTGTGAAAGTAAAGATTCTCAAAGTAGCTATTGATGATCTTCTGAATTTCTAGTGGTCCATGGTAATTTCACCCTTTTCATTCCTTGTTGCTTGTCTTTCAGATTTTCTTTCTTCTTTTTGGTGAGGTTACATAGGAGGATATCAATTTTATTTAATCTTTCAAAGAGCTAGCTTTTAGGTTCACTTATTCCTTGAATTGTTTTCTTCTTTAATTAATTTTTGCTCTAATGTTTATAATTTTCTCCCATCTTTGGGCTTTAGGTTTGATTCGCTCTTCCTTTTCTAGATGTTTGTGGTGCACAATTAGGGTGTTTATTTCTTCCCGTTCTGTTTTCCTAATGTGTGAGCTTACAGTACTAAATTTCCCTCTAATAACTGCTTGTGGTGTATCACATAAATTCCAATAAGCTGTTTGAATTTTAATTGAATTTAGATATCATTTAATTTCTTGTTTAACTTCATCTGTGAGCCATTGGTTGCTGAGGGTTGTTTAATTTCCATGTATTTAGGTGGTGTTTCTGGTTTGTTTTGTCATTTATTTCCAGTTTCATTGCACTGTGCTCAGGTATTATGAATTGGATAATTTCTGTTTTCTTGCACATGATTAACCATGACCTATGGACTAGTACGTGGTGTATTTTAGAAAATGACCCATGTGCAGATGAAAAAAAAATGTGTATTCAGTTGTGGTTGGGTGGAACACTTTGTATATGTCCACTAAGTCCATTTGTTCCAAGGTCTGGTTCAGTTCTGCTACTTTGCTAATTTTTGTCTGCTTGACCTATCTTTTTGGGATAAGGTGGTGTTAAAGTGTGCTGTTAAGACTGTAGTATTGGATATTAGATTCTTCATGTCCATTAAGATTTGTTTTATATAGTATGGTGCTTCCATGCTTGGTGCGTATATATTTATGAGTGATACCCCTTCTGGAATTTTTTCCCTAACCAGTATATATTGACTTTCTTTACTTCATTTGATCATTCCTGGCTTGAAGTTTAGACTTTCTGAAAACAGGATGGCTACATCTGCTTTTTTCTGAAGTGTTAGAGCATGTAGTAATTTTTTCCATCCTTTAACTTTCAGCCTATGAACTTCTTTGTCAGTTACGTATGTTTCTTCTACATAACATATTGTTGGATTTTGTTTCCAAGTCCACTGTGCCAGTCTATTTCTTTTCATTGGTGAATTGAGTCCATTTACATTGATGATTTTAATTGAGATGTATTGACTTACGATCAAAATGTTATTTACCTGATGTTGTTTACTCCTTTTTCTCCTATGTTTTATTGTTTGCCCTATTTAATTGATTCTTTCCATTCTCATTCATGGAGTTCTGCTCGTTTTGGTCCCTCTCTAGAACATCTTCTTGTAGTCTGTATACGGTTGGCTTTGTCATCATGATATTCTTTAGTTGTTCTTTATCATGGAAGTATTTCACTTCTCCATGAAACTTGACAGTTTTGCAAGGTGTAGTAGTCTGGACTGGAATTTGTTTACATAGAGGACTTGAAATACTCTGCTCCATGCTTTTCTTGCCTTCATGGTTCATGAGGAGAAGTCTACCATTATTATGATAGGCTTTCCTTTAAATGTGATCTCTTTCTTTCTCTTGCGCCTTTCAGTATATCGTTTTGTTCTGAATTTCTGGGATCTTGACTATTATATGTTTCGATGTTCTTAATTGGGTTGAAGTTATTTGGAGTTCTGTATGCCTCAGTTACTAAGTGTCAGATTATTTCCTTGTACTTGGTACGATTTCCTGTATTACTTCTTCCCAGAACCTTTTCATATCATTTGCATTTACTCCTTTCTCATTGTTGCTTATTAGTCTAATGTTGTTCATCTTTGCAACTTCTTTCCAGTGATGAATTGGTTTTTTCTGCAACCATGTCGTTTTTAAGATATATTTTCTTAGCTTTTTACTAGCTTGATGGTGTCTTTGAGATCCGAATCTCTATCTTCACTTTCCCTGAGACAGCTTTGCAAGCTTGTCATTGAGATTTTATGGTTTTCTATATCTCTTTGACTCTGCTTCATGCGATCTATTTCTTTCCTGTATTGCTCATTCAAGGAATCCGTCATTTTTCTAATCTCCTCTATTTTCTTTTATCAGTGTCTCCTTGAAAAGCAGTTATTATTCTTTTTACTACACAGATTATTTCTGGTTGGATTTCCTCTATGTTTCTGCTTTTGATTCTTTACTTCAGATGCTATTAATTCAGAGATTTCTTTTTTTTATTGGTTATTTCTGATTTGAGTTCCTCTGTACCTTTCTTCAGTTGTTTCTTTTCTTCAGATAGTATTAATTCAGACATTTCAGCTGTGTGATTCCCAATTTCTTCTGTGCTAATGTCCTCTGCACTTTTTCTGGGTGTGCTCAGGGCCTAAGATTGCATTTTGCTCCTTTTCTTTGTCATTTTGGACATCACTGTCCTCTGATTTTGGATGTAGAGCTTTGGTGCAGTTATAATCTTCACACCTCCTGAAATTCAGGTGCACATCTACTAAGTTTGAGGTCATCCAGTTATGCCTGTCTTGAGTCTGGCTGCTGTGCTCAGCTCCTTCCTGCTGCAGTGCTTGATAGTGAACCTATTGTGTCCCTCTGGAAAGATGTTTTCTGCTCCTGGATTAGCAGCCTTGTTCTGGACCCTAGTCTTTCTTTAGGGACTTCTGTTGCAGAGTTTCACCCCAGGCTTGTATGTGAGCCCTGGTGTGAGTCTGGAGGCGTCCACAGGACATAGTGGAGTACAGAAGCTCTCCCACACACTTATGGGAACTGGGCTTGTGCGAGTCTTGAGGGGTAGAGGGATCCGGATAGCGAGGTGAAAGGTCTCACTCATGGGGCAGGCCTGGGCTTGGTCTGGAGAAGACCAGTGAATGCAGGGGAGTGAGGAAGCTCTCTGACACACTCATGGTGTCCCAATTTGGGCAGATCTGGAGTGGTCCCGAGAGCTAGGTAGAAGTTCTGGCTCACTTGTTTTTTGTTTTAGTTGTTTTGTTTGGATCTGTTTTGTTTGGTACTGGAAGATTGAACTCAGAACCTTGCATTCACCAGGCAAGTGCTCATTTTACTGAGCTAACTTCCCAGCCCCCTCATTTTTCTGTATCTTGGTATGATTTTATTCCAATTTCTTGTGAAAAAGGTTCATTTTTCTTGGGAATGTGGTGCTACAGTTTCAACTAAATGCAGAAATTTTCAATCTTTAAATATTTATTGCCTACCCCTTTCTACTTTGAGAATTCTAATCATATGAATACAAGTTTCTTGGTTTTGGCACAGAGTGAATGATCTGTATATACTTTCATCATTTTTATTTTGGACAATTTTTATTATATTCATTTAAGTTTGTAAATAATTTACAATGTGCAATCTATTAATGTCATGCTATATATTCATTTCAGAAATATTTCTCTAAAATTCACTCATATCTTTCACATTTCAATATTTTTCTACAATTTTTATATGCTATATAATTATTGATTTTCAATAAATTTAATGAGAAAAAAGAATATTTCATTTCCTCGTTGTTATTATTTATTGCTTTTTAGGTTTCTCAATCACTAATCTATTTTAGTATGTGCTGTTGTAATTTAATGTTTCATAACCTTGTTTTATTTTATATGTTTTATCTTTTATTCACACACTTCAAACCTTGACCTTTAACAATATTAACTTACTCCCTTTTATTATACTTATGGCATTCAAATATTTTCAAGATAATAAAATACTATTTAAAATAAGCTACTTGATAAAGTGTGCATCTCTTCTGTGTCATATAAATTCTCAGTTTTCTTAGTTTTTCCTTATCCTTCCAGTGTTTGTCTATAAATAAAATAAATTTATATTTATAATTACATTACATCACAGCATTATCCATTTCATATACGGTTAGTATAAGTGTATTTGTATTTTTGTCCCTCGCCACTTTCTTCTTTTTTATTATAGGGAAGGGTCTATAGGGTGTTCTGGGTCTCATTATTAGATTGAAATCAGTGATTATCTTGTTTACAGCCTCCCAAGTGCTGGGATTATAGGTGTGCACAACCATACCTAGTTTTAAACACCACTTCAGTGTGCCCCGGGGGCCTGGCCAGCGCATCATGCCATGGAGCAAACCCCAAGCCCCTGCGCCTGCTTGTAGTTGCTTTATTCCACTGAGTTTTTCACCAGCCCTTCCTTTCACCACTTTCAATGATCATTACCTGAGTCGGTTTAGGACCTCAATACATCTTTAGATACTAGTGTGTGAACTTCCTTTATACTTGTACACTGGGCTTTTTTATGACTGTGTTGCATGAATATGTGAGAATTTACTTAAAATCATATAGTTAGATATTTGTTTTGGTTACAATCGCTTGCTAAGGATATCAGTACCAGACTCACTTTCACATTGTTTTGACTCATAAAAGTCAAGAAAAATATATTTAAGATAGGTTATGTGATGATGCAGACCTTTAATGCTAACACTTAGGAGGCTGAGACAAGATCACAAGTTCCCAGCTACACAGGAAATTTCTGCCGAGGCTCACTGCAGAGAGAGAGGACCTGTCTCCATGAAAAGAAAATGTTAAAAATTGGCTGCATTTCCTTTTCCACAAAATGTCTCTCATACATTTAATAAACTATGTCACAGTGAAACATTTGAACCCATATACACTTGAGTACAGGCAGGGTTTGATCCTCTGCCTGCCATGCTGGCCTTGCTTCTGAGCAGGCTGAGATGGCCATTGAGACTGGGCGTGGTGGCACAATTAATAGG
>NW_004524966.1:698596-704709 GCF_000260255.1 Octodon degus | reverse complement strand
ATATATATATATATGTTTGTGTGGAAGTTCAAAGTTCCAAGTTTTCTGTCTGTGAGTTAAGGAACCAAGGGAGCTCTGAATTCACTTAGTCCAAAGCTTTTGGGAGGCTGAAAACAGGAGGATCACTATGAGTCCGGATCTATGTAGTGAGACCCAGTAGACCCTGCATCCCCTGTAGCAAATGCAAGAAAAACAAAAGTAGCCATCTTGAACTCATATCTATTTGGCTGCTATGATGTGGAGGACAAGTATGTCCTTGTAAATTTTGCCAGATAATATTCTAGAAGAAAACAATTAATTGAACTAGATTCATAGTATGTTTTGTATTTCAAATTGTGATTGTTCAAGTTACTAATTTCAGAGTCGCGATCACTTAAGTGAAACTGAACAGAAGTGCATTGTTCCAAATTGGCCAGCATTGGTGACAACAGCAGAGGCAGAGTCAAAAGCTATTCTAGAATTGTGACAGATTTCCTTTATTCTTCCTGAGATACTCTTTACCTTTTCTATTTTCCTGGACTTTTGTGAATTTCCTTGTCTGAAATTGTGTCAGTTGGAATTCTCCAGTGGCACAATTAATAGGCTATATATAGAAGGAAACGTGTTGTGGGATCGGGCATATATATATATATATATATATATATATATATATATATATTTTTTTTTTTTTTTTTTTTTTTTTTTTAGTATATATCCATTATTTTTCGGAACTGGGGATTGAACTCTGTCCCTTGCACTTGCCAGAGAAGAGCTTATTCCACTGAGCCATCTCCCCAGCCCCTTATATATATATATATATGTTTGTGTGGAAGTTCAAAGTTCCAAGTTTTCTGTCTGTGAGTTAAGGAGCCAAGGGAGCTCTGAATTCACTTAGTCCAAGTGCTATTTTCTAAGAATGGAAGGAGCCAAGCTGAAAATCAAATCCTTCCAATTCTTACTTGAGAGCAGGAGAAATGTGGTGACCTGCATAAGGAGAGAGAACAAATTTTCCATTTTGGGCTCATTTTTCTTCTACATGCACCCTCAGTGGGTTACATGATGCCACCCACCTTGGTGATGTGGTTATTTAGTACACACTATAAATCTAGTTCAATTAATTGTTTTCTTCTAGATCCTATCTGATAAAATTGACAAGCACATACTGGCCCTCCAGATCACAGACTTTGTCTATTGATACAAATGTTCATCTTTTCCAGAATCACTCTCATAAATATATCAAAAATAATGTCTTAGTAACCTAGACATCACTTGGTAAAGTTGTTAGAGTTAACTATCACAGATTATTTTGCTTCATCATTATTTGCTGGCTTCTTGCTGTGTCCAGGCTCTGATGGTTAATGTCTGATAGTCAAAGGAAAGATAGATTGAGATGGGGATCCCATTCCTGTATTTTCCCCATAGGGTCATGTATAACTGCATCTTTTGACTATATTTTACTGGGCAGTACTACTGGCCAGTTAGATTCATGCACTCAAATGAAGAGCCCAAGAGGAAGTTTGGAGAAACTACTTGTCTTCAAGAAAAAAAAATTCTACTTCCATTTTGCAATGCTAGTTACAGTAAGTTGTAATATTTTCTCTGCTTTTTTATTTCCATATTCCAATTACTACTCCTCCTTACTCTTATCAGAAGGCTAAAGAGTTAAAAATGTACCCTTTGGTACACTATTCATTATAAGACCTCTTAAAACTTTGTAAAGTGTCTTTTTCAAAATAATCCTCAAATTTATTAATTTGGTTATGCTGTAATACACCTACAAGTCTCCTGAAGCATAAAAAATAATGTTATCACTTTAAGCTTTAAGATAAGTATTAAGTAATTTTTAAATGGTAAATATACTATTTTGTCAATGAGCACATTTACCAATAATATTGTAAATTTATTGATATCTATGGGTTTCTCAATATCTCTTTCAAAAAATATTACCCCTAAGATATTATAAATATTCTACTGCCCAATCAACATAACTTATGTCCCTTATTTAACAAAAAGAAGCTACTCTAATTTTTAAAATTATTGTTCTATTCTTAGGATAACATAATAGGCGTATAAAATATTCTGCTTCTGTGACATGCATTTGTTATTGAGGAGCCTGTCAGATAAAGACAAAAAATCCAGCTTAATGGACAGAGTAGTGGTTTTCATAAACCAAACATTAGAGACATTTTTTATAAAATATTGCCTTTAAAGCACTCATGGATTTTAGTTCCTTCGTGATAACAAAGACAACTCTCTGAAGATGTGGCCACATATTATGTATTTGCACAGAGTATAAATTTAAATATGTATGTCTCTTTATGTGTTCTTCCCAAAAGTTTGCATTCTAGAGATTTCCTCTCCCTTCATTTCATAACAAAACTTGGATATTTCAAAAATGATCCCATACCAGCAAATTGAATCATTCAATAGAGCTTATTTAATGCAAGTCATCTCTTGACCTCTCTTCAGACAAAACAATAAGCTTAATTATTCTCATGAATATATAATTATTATAGTAATATTTTAAATTAACAGCACTTTGACATTTAAAATGCTTTGCATATATATTTTAGTCTTATAGTTGCTTATAGACAGTTTGAAATCACTATTTTTCTAAATTATTAAAGAAGGAAAATTTCTGCAAAGTTAATTTTCTAAGAAAAGAAAAATCTATGGAAGGTTGAATTCTGTGAGAATATGTCTTTTAATTCCATTTCTGTTGCTGTTTTCAGCTGATATTGTTTTAAAAAGTATGAACAACATTAAAAAAAATCAAATCAAACTAAAATTCCTAGAGAATTTTCTCTTTTTTTTCTGAGGATTGAATTCAGGACCTTATGCTTTCCAGGTAGGGATATAAGCTGGTGAGCTACCTCTCCAGCCATAAAATTTTATAATAAAAAGAAAATAATTGGGGGTTGGGGATATAGCTCAGTGGAATAAGTGTTTGCCTGGTAATCACAGTGTCCTGAATTTGATCCTGGTACAGCACAAAAAAAATTCAGACACAAGTAGATTCTATGTTGAAGCCTGGATATGTGTTATATATATTATATATGTTGACAAGAGAACAAAATATTCTAACTACTGAGTTCTAATACTAGTCTTACTATTTGGATGAATATTTTAACCTACTGCACTTCAGTTTAACCTCTACTTCAATAAATAAACATAGTGACACATAGAAGTAGAGGTTGCCAAGTGATAGACTCTCCAGAAGTGGTAGTGAGGGTAGTTATTAGTGTTACCATTCTTACTATTATTCAATCCAGATTGGGAATGTTATTGTGAGCAGAGTCAACATAGGGTTGTGTGTTATTTTCCCTGAAATTTCAGTAGGATAGGGGAGTGCCTACTAAGTTTCATTAGCTCTCAGTGATGACAATTTTATTGACTTACCTAATTTATTTAAATATATTATATTTACATAGCTGTAAAAGAGAATTGATATCAATTCATAATGATGAGTTTAATAATAGTGCACATGAAAACTACTTTATAAACTGCACTATCAAAGACATTATTTGTCTACATGGCAAATTTTATTAAGTATTATATGAGCTAGATAATCGCTGATTCAATATTTGCACAGTTATTTTCATTCATAATCACTATACGGGTTGTAGAGAAAGACATAGAAAATCAAATAAAAAACAAATACAAAGCAATTTCTGTTGGATAGTACCTCACCACTGAGGAATAGATTAGAAGACTCAGAAGCAACTACAAACACACTCAGCTACTTGATCTTCAAAAAAGGGGCCAAACAGGCTTAGTGGAAGAAAGATATCCTCTTTAACAAACGGTGATGGAAAAACCAGCTATCTACATGCTGAAAAGTGGAATTGGACCCAGGTCTATCACCACACATTTAACTAAAGTCAAAATATGTTAAATATCTAAACATTAAATCTCCTGGAAGAGAAAGGAGGAGGAACTCTTGACGACATAGGGGTAGGCAAAGAGTTCATTAACAAAAATCAAACTACATAGGTAATACTTGAAAGAATTAACAAATGAGACCTCATCTTATTGAAAAAATTTACACATCAAAAGAAATTATCAAGAGAGTGAAAGGATAATGCACAAATTTGGAAAAAATCTTAAGTAATAGGCACTCAGAAAAAGGTCTTTTCTCTAGAATTTACCAAGAACTTAAAAATTAGAGGCCCAAAATTTAAAGACTTAATGCAGAAATGGGCATCTGAAATGAACTCACAATTCTCAGAAGTAATTATTGAAGCTAAAAAGTACATGAAAAAATGTTTTACATAACTGTCCATATGTGAAGTGCAAATTAAAACAACACTGAGATAACATTTCACCCCAGAAAGAATGGTTGTCATAAATAACTCAACCAACAACAAATGTTGGAGAGGCTGTGGGGAAAAAGGTATCCTTCTCCACCACTGGTGGGAATGTAAACTGGTGCAACCTTTACAGAAATCACTGTGGAGACTCCTTGAAAGACTAGGACTGGAAATTGCATTCAATTCAGCTAACTCCTACAGGGAATCTTCCCAAAAGAAGTGAAAGCATCATAGTATAGGGATACATGTGCATCTATGTTTATAGCAGCAGAAATGTGATAGCCAAATATTGGAAAAAACCATACTGCCTGTCACCTGAGGAATAGATGTAAAACATGTGATGTTTTTTATATAGTGGAGTATTATTCAGCTCTAAAAATAAATTTGAAGTCTTCATATTCAAATGGATGCCACTTGAAGATATACTTATAAGTGAAATAAACAAGAGCCACATGTGTAAATATCATATAGTCTCCCTAGTGTAAGAACTCAAACGAAGAAATAAAAATAGAAAGGCATAACACAATTAAATGGAAAATGATAACTTAAGAATTGAACAGCGAAAAGAATGCAAGAAAAAAGTTAAGAAGATGGCAGGGACAAAAACCATACATTTATATGCACAAGATGGTTAAGATAATGGTCCTAAGAATCTCGATCAGATTTTTGAAAATAGCAGCTAATTGATAGAATTCTCAGCCTGACTAACCATATATGTTGATATCTATAAACCAAGCAGCTTTACTGAAGATAGCAGTGCGTAATACTAAAGCCATACTTAGATACCTATCATTCTTTACTTCTAAATACTTACTGCTTCTAATGTCATATCAATTATTGCTATACTCTCTCTCAAGTAAATATTTGCTTCAAAAAAGATAATGAAAGAAAACAAGAGGGACCAGGGAGATAGCTCAGTGGAATAAGCGCTTTCCTGGCAAGTGCAAGGGCCTGAGTTCAATCCCTGGTTCTGTAAAAATAAAAATTAAAAAAAAAGAAAACAAGAGATATGAAAAATAAATGTCATAAAATTGTCCTCCTATAATGTTGTATATGGTTAGAGTTCTAAATTTCTGTGTAAAAATGTGTAATTGTTTTCTCACATTCCATAAAGTTTTAAAGTTTAGAATATTAGTGAATGTTGGAAAATACCTGTTCCATGTTATGTCTAAGGCATTTGATATTCAGACAGATATGATTTTTAAGCTCATATACCTATTTAATAGGGTAATAATATCAATATTCTCTTATGAAAAAAATTCTCTTACGGATGGTTAACACCTTAAGTTTGCAGACCAAAAAATTGGAGAAAAAGAAGGGCCATAAGGCCACAAGCTAACATTTTGGCCTTAGCTTTCAAGGTCAGTAAGGACTTTTGTGCCTAAGAAGTGTCACATGGAGAGAAAACATTCTCTCAGCCTTCGCAGAAAGCAACTTGGTCAAGCAGTGGCCGTGACACATCCACATGGCTGACACTGAGAAAAGATCTGCAAACTGTTGTACATGGTTCCAGGGTAAATCCTGAGGGGATTAGAATGTCAGATAGTAAAGTTACAGTTTTAGATATATAGGTCTTGCCTTAACTTTGTCTTAAACATCCAGCAGAAAAGTAAAACCACAAAGTCAAAAAAAGTAAAGCATATTAATATGCTGAGCTATAAAAGGCTCAAGTCAACTTCTGACAATTGCCAGTTCTTCTGATAACCCATTACTATTATGGACTATAGGACTATGTTGGCTTATTTGGCTGAATTCAAGTACCTGCAATATTTGAACTGGAATCAAGAATGAAATGGTCTTTAAAAGACTTCAAATACAGCTTCT
>NW_004524966.1:696362-697878 GCF_000260255.1 Octodon degus | reverse complement strand
AAAGAATAAAAAATACACAGCCTCAGAATCTATAACCTTATTTAACTTTACAAAAAGTAAATTTATCTTTTCTTTTATTCAACAATGCTTCATATTTTAAAAGTCATTTTCTGTTAGGATTCTTATTGGCAGATGTATCGATGTCTGAAAGTGATCTAGTGAATTTCACTTAATATAAACTCCCCTTGGGCTATAGATAGACTTCTGCAGCACAGCATCTTGCTGGCAAGGGAGAGGTCATGAGTTCAAGAATGATGCCAAAAAGAAGAAAAGAAACAAACAAAAAAAGAATGTAAAGTAAAGGAGAAGAAATCAAAGGAAAAGAAAACAAACAATATTGTCTTAATACTTAGATGTTTTCAATTTTCAGTTGCTCTGAATTATGGTGTCCATATCCATGATACTAATACTTGAAACCACTAGATGTCATAGTTCACAAAGCAAAAAAAACATGTTTGTAATGTAATTTTTGGAAAGGATGTAACATTTTCGGTTTGCTTTTCACATTAATCATGTGAATATTGCTTAAAATACATAAAACTAGATTACTGAAAACAATTTTTGAAGTAAAGGTGGTTGATATTTTCAAAACCTATACCTGTCCCTTTATTACCAATATTTACGAACTTGAAGTTTTGTGAAATAGAAGACAAAGATAGTAAAATAGAAAATTAGACTCAAGTAAATGGGTTTTCCAGGTATCTCTGAAACCTAACAAATATAAGTAAGTCATGCTTAAAGAGACTTAGGAGATTCAGCATTAAAAAATATCTCCATGTCATTGTTTGCTGGTTTTACAATTTATTTTATTTATTTATTTTTTATTTTTTTGGCAGAACCGGGGATTGAACTCAGGCTCTTGAGCTTGTCAGGGAAGCTCTTATTCCACTGAGCCATCTCCCCAGCCCCTGGTTGGTTTTACAATTTAGAGAAAATAGATCAATTTCATCTCGCTAAATGATCCAATTCACAGATATAACCTCTCCTCTGTGAAAGTTCCAGAATATAGAACCAGTGTACATTACAACCAACGTCATAAAATCCTACATTAAGAAAGAACATTTTAAAAAATAGTACTTTGCCAGAACACTCTCTCTCTCTCTCTCTCTCTCTCTCTATATATATATATATATAGAGAGAGAGAGAGAGAGAGTACTTTGCCCTGTAGTGTGTTGAATGGCACAGTATGATATATCTACTGCGCGTCCAAGAGAATCTCCCTCCATCCAGTGGACAGGCCTGATGTAGAAATCAACAGTGGAAATTCTTGCAGAGAGGTTAGGAGAAAGAACCAAAAAGTTAACAAAGGAGCAGAACATTTTGTCAGTGGGGAACAGCAGGTTCATATCTAAGGGTTAAAACAGAAGAAGCAGAGCACAGTAGCTTTCCCCAAACCAGGCCCAGATGGATGAATTTGAACTGGGTAGGGACAACATAGCTAGACACAGATATATGAAAGCATTCTCTCTATCTCACTCTCTATCTATCTATCTATCTATCTATCTATCTATCTATC
>NW_004524966.1:689499-689987 GCF_000260255.1 Octodon degus | reverse complement strand
GAAGCAGGACAGTCCCACAATATTCCTTTTCCTGTCTCTTTCTTTCATTCACCTCCCCCACCTTCTTGTATATCCACCTACCCGAGAGACATCTTAGCAGTAACTGGCATGTTATGACAGGCCGCCCATATTCAGAATACCAGAACGACAGGCACTCCAAACATGAAAATACTCTTACAAATTATCATCTGCAGTGCAGTAGCTTAGTTCACAGGTATCAGTATATATAGTTAGTCAGGGTGAGAATCTTTCCAATTAACGGCTAGATTAAAAAATCTTCTGAAGATTCTCAGGATCATTGCATTGCTCTTCTTTTACATATAACTGTATGTCTTCACATTATCATGTTTCCTAACTCTTCTCTTTTCCCTTTCTTGATTAGTTAGTCCTTGAGATCCTGCTTTACTTTTATTTGTATTATATCTTTCTATTTGTATTTCTTCTTTGGAGTTCTTATACTAGGGAGACTATACGATATTTACACATGT
>NW_004524966.1:681497-687708 GCF_000260255.1 Octodon degus | reverse complement strand
GAAAACATTCTCCCTGAAGTTGTTGCCTCCCATTCATAGTCATTTCTAGAAAAAATATGAATAAGTATTTTTTTTTTCTCCTTGAATGCCTTCAGTGCAATTTTGGTTGAGTGGAGCGTTGTGGGGAGTAAATTACAGAAACCTGAGGCTGCCAGCTTTGTAGACACAGTCACTTAAAGAACTGAGCTAGGGCCAGGCCCCCACCTAAAACACCCTTGCTCAGCCCTTTCTTCCCAAAGTCGACAATGGGACACAGATGTACCAGGCCTGACATCCCCAGGTGTATCTCATTCTCTCCACTGTAGGATTTCAGTTTCCAATGGTGAATCTTTGGTGGAGAAATACCCGAGACGGTCTAGGTCCTTGAGGAAGGGGGCCCTCCTAAACCTTTTCCCTTAGACAGCCCCTAAAAGGTCTTCCGTTCCTCAATTCAACTGGAAAAGGCATTCATGAATACATCACAATCAGGGGATTCTCCAAGGAAATAGTTTCATGGAAAATTCTTCCCTCGAGTTCCATGCAGAGAACAAGTGGAGATGGATTTCTTTTTAATTTCCTTAGAAATTAAATAAAATGGGTCAGGAAGTTGGCTCAGTGGAATAAGCACTTTGCTGGCAAGGGCAAGTGCCTGAGTTCACTTCCTGGTTCCGCCAAATAAAGAAATTATTTTTAATTATTTTAAATTAATTGTGGTAAGGCTCAAGGAAAAGGGATTCGAAATAGAGCACCCTGAATCGCAGTGCTCTGACTCAATAGGCTCGGCAGAACCACAGGTCACGGGCACAGCAGAATTTGGAAGACTCTTTTTCTCCCCTTTACTGCAAAGGGCCTCAATTTGCCAGTCTACTTAAGGCATTCACCATTCCATATAGAAATGAGGTTTTCGAAGCTATGGTATGAGAAAAAGAGTTCTTTCTCGTCTTAGAACTCACTCTTTCAGAGTTTGGAGGCTGAGTTCTAAGAGGAGGAAGTCCAGCTAAATGCTAGGCATTTTCAGAAACTGGGCTTTCCTAATGCTGCTCCAGTCTGCAGGCCAAAATTGAATTTCTGCTCCAAATTCCTTTGCCTACCTTACCCATTCATGATGTGATCTGCACCTGTTCCCTGAGAAGACATTCTCGTTGAAGTTCTGAACTCCCACTCCCAGTCATTTCTAGAAAAAAAGGCAATAAGGATTTTTTTTCTCCTCGATTGCCTTCAGGTCACTTTTGGCTGACTGGAAAGTTGTGGAGATTGAACTACAGCAACATGAGGCTGACAGCTTTGTGGACGCAGCCACTTAAAGAACTGAGCTATGGCCAGGGCCCCTAGTAAAACACAGTTGCTTTGACTTGTCTTTTTAAGGGTCACAATATGACACAGCTCTGCCAGTACTGACATCCCCAGGTGTATCTCATTTTCCCCACAGTAGGATTTCAGTTTCCAAGGGTGAATCATTGGTGGAGAAATTCCCGAGAGGGTTTAGGCCCTTGGCAAAGGGGACGCCCCTGACCATTTTCCCCTAGAGAGCCTCCAACAGGACTACAATTCCCCAATTCAACTGGAAAAGTCATTCATGAATACATCACAAGCAACCAAATCTCCGCAGAAATAGTTTTACGGCAAATTTTTCCATCGAGTTCCATGTAGACAACAGGTGGAGATGGATTACTTTTTCATTTTGTTAGCAATTAAATAAAAAGAATTAATTTATTAAAAATTATTTTTAGTGGGCCGGGGAGTTGGCTCAGTGGAATAAGCACTTCCCTGGCAAGGGCGAGGGCCTGAGTTCACTTCCTGGTTCTGCCAAATAAAGAAATTATTTTTAATTCTTTTAAATTAATTGTGGTAAGGCTCAAGGAACAGGGATTTGAAACACAGCTTCCTGAATCTCAGTGCTATGACTCAATAGGCTCGGCAGGACCACAAGTCATGGGCACAGCAGAATTCGGAAGGCTCTTTCTCTCCCCTTTACTGCTACGGGGCCCAATTTGCCAGTCTAGTGAAGGCATTCACCGTTCCATGTAGAAATGGCGGTTTCGAAGCTATGGTACGAGAAAACGAGATCTTTCTCCTCTTGGAACTCATGTCTGAAGGCTTTCTTGTTTCAGAGGCTGAGTTCTGAGAAGAGAAATTCCAGCTAAATGCTAGGCCTTTTCAGAAGCTGGGCCTTTCTAAGGCTGCTGCAGTCTGCAGGCAAAAATTGAATTTCTGGTGCAAATTCTTTTGGCTACCTCACACATTCACCATGTAATCCATGACCACTATCTGAGAAAACATTTTTCCTGAAGTTCCAGCATCTCACTCCCAGTCCTTTCTAGAAAAATTTGAACAATCTTTTTTTTTCTTTTTTTTGCTCCTCGTATTCCTTCAGGGCACTTTTGGCCGGCTGGAGTGCTTTGAGGATCCAATTAAAGCAACCTGAGGCTGACAGCTTTGTGGACGCAGCCCCTAAATGAACTGAGCTAGTGCCAGGCCCCTGTAGAAAACACACTTGCTCAGCCCTTTCTTCTTAAGCGTTAAAATGGGAGCCAGATGTGCCAGGCCTGACATGCCCAGCTGTATGTCATTCTCTCCACCGTAGGATTTCAGTTTCAAGGTGGAATCTTTGAGGGAGAAATTCCCGAGAGGTTCTAGGCCTTTGGCTAAAGTGTCTCTCTTAAACCTTCTCCCCTAGACAGATCCAAACAGGTCTTCCGTCCCCCAACTCAACAGGAAAAGCGATTCATGAATAAGTCACACCCGGGCGAGTCTCCGCAGAAATAGTTTCATGGAAAATTTTTCCATCGAGTTCCATTTAGAGAACAAGGGGAGATGGATTTGTTTCAATTTCCTAAAAGATTATATAAAACAATGTGATTTATTAAAAATTAATTTTAATGGGCCAGGGAATTGGCTGAGTGGAATAAGCACTTCCCTGACAAGTGCAAGGGCCAGAGTTCACTTCCTGGTTCTGCCAAATAAAGAAATTATTTTTAATTATTTTAAATTTATTTTGGTAACTCTCAAGGAACAGGGATTTGAAGCACAGCCTGAAGAATCTCAGTGCTGTGGCTCAGTAGTCTTGGCACGACCTCAGATCAGGGGCACAGCAGAATTCAGAAGGCTCTTTATCTCCCAATTACTGCTACGAGACCCAATTCGCCACTCTAGTGAAGGCATTCAATGTTTCATGTAGAAAGGATGGTTTTGACGCTATGGTATGAGAAAAAGAGATCTTTCTCGTCTTAGAACTCACCTCTGAATTCTGAAAGTGGTCTGAGGCTGAGTTCTAAGGGAGAAATTATATATAAATGCTAGGCCTTTTCAGAAGCTTGGCCTTCCTAAGGCTGCTTCAGTCTCTAGGCAAAAATTGAATTTCTGCTCCACATTAATTTGGATACCTCACCCATTCACCAAGTAATCTGTGCCTGTTCACTGAGAATACATGCTCCCTGAAGTTCCAGCCTCCCACTCTCAGTTCTTTCTAGAAAAAAATGGAATAAGGATTTTTTTTTTTTCTCCTCGAATGACTTCAGGGCACTTTTGGCTGGCTGGGGTATTGTGGGGATCGAACTACAGCAACCTGAGGCTGCCAGGTTTGTGAAAGCAAAACATGAAGAACTGAGCTATTGCCAGGCCCCTGACTAAAACACACATTCTCACGCCTTTCTTCCTAAGGTCTATAATGCAAACAAGCTGTGCCAGGCCTGACACCTCCAGGAGTATCTCATTCTCTCCACGGTATTATTTAATTTCCAAGGTTGAATCATTGGTGGAGTAATACATGAGAGTGTCTAGTTCCTTGGCAAAGGGGACCCTACTAAACCTTTTCCACTAGACAGCCCCCAACAGGACTTCCATTCCCCAATTTAACTGGAAAAGGCATTCTTCAAAACATCACAAGCAAGCAAGTCTCAACGGAAGTATTTCCATGTAAAATTCTTCCATGGAGTTCTCTGTAGAGAACAAGTGGAGATTGATTTCTTTTTAATTTACTTAAAAATTAAATAAAACAATTTAATTCATTAAAAATTAATTTTAATGGGCTGGAGAGTTGACTCAGTTGATTAAGCACTTACCTGGCAAGTTTAAGTGCCAGAGTTCTCTTCCTGGTTCTGTCAAATAGATTAATTTTAATTATTTTAATTAATTGTGGTAAGGCTAAAGGAACATGGATTTGAAGCACAGCCACCTGAATCTCAGTGCTCTTACTCAATATGGTCAGCAGGATCTCAGGTCACGGGCACAGCAGAATTCGGAAGGCTCTTTCTCTCCCCTTCTACTGCTACGGGACCCAATTTGCCACTCTAGTGAAGGCATTCGCCATTCCATGTAGAAATGACGGTTTTGAAGCTATGGCATGAAAAAAGACATCTTTCTCCCATTAGAACTCAGCCTCTGAACTCTGAAATGGTTTGGAGGCTGAGTTCTAAGAGGAGAAATTCCATCTAAATGCTAGCCGTATTCAGAACCTAGGCCTTCCTTAGCCTGCTCCAGTTTCCAGTGCAAAACTGTATTTCTGGTCCAAATTCCTTTAGCTACCTCAACCATTCACCATGTAATCCGTGCCCGTTCCCTGAGAAAACATTCTCCCTGAAGTTCTAGCCTCCCACTCCCAGTCCTTGCTAGAGAAAAATGGCATAAGGATTTTTTTTTCTCCTTGAAGAACTTCAGTGCAGTTTTAGCTGGCTGGAGTTGTGTGGGGATCGAATTACAGCCACCTGAGGCTGACAGCTTTTTCAAAGCAGCGAATTAAAGTATTGAGCTAGGACCAGGCACCCAATGAAAACACACTTCCTCAGGACTTTATTTTTAAGGGCCACAGTGGGAGCCAGCTAGGCCAGGCTGCACATCTCCATGTGTATCTAATTCTCTCCATGGTAGGATTTCAGTTATCCAGGGTGAATCTTTGGTGGAGAAATTTTCAAGATGATCTAGGCCCTTGGTTAAGGGGACCCTCCTAAACCTTATCCCCTAGACAGCCTTCAACAGGACTTCTGTTCCCCAAATCAACTGGAAAAGGCATTCAGGAGTACATCACAAGCAGGCGAGTCTCCGCAGAAATAGTTTCATGGAAAATTCTTCCATCGCATTCCATGTAGAGAACAAGTGGAGATGGATTTCTTTTTAATTTTCCTAGAAATTAAATTTAAAAAATAATGTATTAAAAATCAATTTTAATGGGCCTGGAAGTTGGCTCAGGGGAATGAGCACTTCCCTGGCAAGGGCAATGGCCTGAGTTCACATCCTGGTTCTGCCAAATAAAGAAATTATTTTTAATTCTTTTTAATTTATTGTGGTAAGCCTCAAGGAACAGGGATTTGAAACACCGCCCCTGAATCTCAGTGCTCTGACTCAATAGGCTCAGCAGAATGACAGGTCTCAGGCATAGTAGATTTGGGAAGGCTCTTTCTCTCCCCTTCACTGCTATGGGACCTAATTCACCAGTCTAGTGAAGGCATTCATCATTCCATGTAGAAATAAGTGTTTTGAATCTATGGTATGAGGAAAAGAGATTTTCTCCTCTTAGAACTCACCTCCGAACTCTGAAAGAGTTCTGAGGCTGAGTTCTAAGAGGAAGTCCAGCTAAATTCTAGGCTTTTTTGCAAGCTGAGCTTTCCTAAGGCTGTTCCATTCTCCAGGCAAAAATTGAATTTCTGGTCCAAATTCCTTTGGCTACCTCACCCATTCAACCAGTAATCCACGCCTGTTCCCTGAGAAAACATTGTCCCTGAAGTTTCAGACTCCCACTCAAAGTCTTTTCTAGAAAAAATTAAATAAGGGTTTATTTATTTATTTAGTTTTGCTCCTTGAATTCCTTCAGGGCACTTTAGGCTGGCTGAAGTTTAGTGGGGATCGAACTACAGCAACCTGAGGTTGACAGCTTTGCCCACGAAGCCAATTAAAGTACTCAGGTAGGGCAAGACAGCCCATGAAAACATACTTGCTCAGGCCTTTCTTCTTAAGGTCCACAATGGGAGCCATCTTTGCCTGGCTTGATATCTCCAGGTGTATCTCAAACTTTCCAAGGTAGGTTTTAAGTTTCTAATGGTGAATCATTGGTGGAGTCATACCCAAAAGGGTCTTGTTCCTCAGCGAACGGGACAGTCCTAAACCTTTTCCACTAGACAGCCCCAAACAGGACTTCCCTTCCCCAATTCAACGGGAAAATGCATTCATGAATACATCACAAGAAGGCGAGTCTCTGCAGAAATAGTTTCATGGAAAATTCTTCCATCGATTTCCATGT
>NW_004524966.1:678076-680680 GCF_000260255.1 Octodon degus | reverse complement strand
AGCTAGGGCCAGGCCCTCGACTAAAACACATTTACTCAGGCCTTTCTTCCTAAGGGCTACAATGGGACCCAGCTGTGTCAAGCCTGACATCTCCAGGTGTATCTCATTCTCTCCACAGTAGGTTTTAATTTTCCAAGTGTGAATCAATTGTGGAGTAATTCCCCAGTGGGTCTACGCCATTGGCGAAGGGGGTCCTCGTAAACCTTTTTCCCTAGACAGCGCCCGACAGGACTTCCATTCCCCAATTCACCTGGAAAAGGCATTCATGAATATATCACAAGCAGGCGAGTCTGTGCAGAAATAATTTCATGAAAAATTCTTCCATCGAGTTGCATGTAGAGAACAAGTGGAGATGGATTTCTTTTTAATTTTCTTAGAAATTAAATAAAATTTAATTTATTAAAAATTAATTTCAATGGGCCAGTGTGTTGGCTCAGTGGAATAAGCACTTCCCTTTCAAGGTCATTTGCCTGAGTTCACTTCCTGGTTCTGCCAAATAAAGAAATTATTTTTAATTCTTAGAAATTAATTGTGGCAAGGCTCAAGGAACAGGGTTTCGAAACACAGCCCCCTGAATCTCAGTGCTCTAAATCAATAGCCTCGGCAGCACCACAGGTCACAGGCTCAGCAGAATTTGGAAAGCTCTTTCTCTCCCCTTCACGGCTGCGGGACCCAGTTCACCAGTCTAGTGAAGGCATTCACTGGTCCGTATGGAAATGACGGTTTTGAACGTATGGATCATGAAAAAGAGATCTTTCTCCTCTTAGAACTCAGCCTCCGAGCTCTGACAGACTTTGGAGGCTGAGTACTAAGCGGAGAAACTCCAGCTAAGTGCTAGGCCTTTTCAGAAGCTGAGTTTTCCTAATTCTGCTCCAGTCTGCAGGCAAAATTCAATTTTTGGTCCAAATTCCTTTAGCTACCTCAACCATTCTCCATGTAATGCGTGGCCATTCCCTGAGCAAGCATTCTCCCTGAAGTTCCAGCCTCCCACCCCCAGTGCTTTCTAGAAAAATATGGAATTAGGATTTTTTTTTTGTTTTTGTTCCTTGAATGCCTTCAGGGCACTTTTGACTGGCTGGATTGTTGTGGGGATCGAACTCCAGCCACGTGAGCCTGACAGCTTCTTGGAAGCAGCCACTTAAAGAAGTGAGCTAAGGCTAGGCCCCTGACTGAAACACACTTACTCAGGACTTTTTTCTTAAGGGTTACACTGGACCCACCTGGGCCAGGCCTGACATCTTCAGGTGTATCTCATTCTCTCCAGGGTAAGACTTAAGTTTCCCAAGGTGAATCATTGGTGGCGTAATTCCCCAGATGGTCTAGGCCTTTGGCGAAGGGGACCCTCCTAAACCTTTTCCCTAGACAGCCCCCAACAGGACTTCTGTTCCCCAATTCAACTGGAAAAGGCATACATGAATACATCACAAGCAGGCGAGTCTCCGCGGAGATAATTTCATGGAAAATTCTTTCCTCACGTTCCATGTAGAGAACAAGTGGAGATGGATTTCTTTTTAATTTTCTTAAAAATTAAAGAAAAAATTTTAATTTATTAAAAATTAATTTTTAAGCTCAATTACATACTTGAAAACCGTTTGAGCGATGGTGAAGATAGAGTTTGAGATCTTGAAGATCGTGGTGCAGCTTGTGAAAAGGTAAGAAAGGATCTCTTAGAAAAAACTAAGATGCAGGAAAAAATAATTCATCACCTGCAAGACGATGCAAAGGTGAACAATCTGAGAATAATAGGCATTAATCAGAATGAAGGAGTCAATACAAATGACATTAAAATTTATGGGCAGAAGTAATAGCAGAAAGCTTCCCAACTATGAAAACAATCTGATACTCATGTAAGCGAAGCCTACAGAACTCCAAATAACTTCAACCCAATTAAAAACACACCGAGACATATAATATTCAAGATCCCACAAATCCAAACTAGAATATCATACTGAAAGCTGCTAGAGAAAAGAAGCGGATCACATTCAAAGGAAAACCCATCAGAATTACTGCAGACTTCTCTTCACAAACCATGAAGGCAAGAAGAGTACTTCAAGTCTTCTACGAAAACAAATTCCAACCTAGACTACTATACCTTGCAAAACTCTCTTTCAAGTTTGATGGAGAAGTGAAATACTTTAATGACAAAGACAACTAAAGAATTTCATGATGGCAAAAACAACGCTACACAGATTAATGAAAGATGTTCTAGAGAAGGACCAAAATGATCAGAACTCCATCAACGAGAACAGAAGAAACCCATTAAACAGGACAAACAATTAAACACAGGAGAAAAATCAGTTTAAAAACAACGTTCAAATAAAATGTCAATCCTAAGTCAGCACATCTCAATAATAACCATCAATGTAAATTGACTCAGTTCACCTATTAAGAGACATAGATTGGCATAGTGGATTAGGAAACCAAACCCAGCAATATGTTGCATACAAAAAAACGTATGTAACCCATAAAGAAACTCACAGACTGAAAGTCAAAGGATGGAAAACAATACTATATGCCCCAGCATTTGAGAAAAAAGCAGGGGAAGCAATCCTATTCTCAGAAAGTCTCAACTTTAAACCAAAAATGATTAAATGAAATAAAGAA
>NW_004524966.1:675513-676386 GCF_000260255.1 Octodon degus | reverse complement strand
ATAGACAAATTCAGTAGCATAGCAGGATATAAAATCTATACCCAAAAGTCAATAGCATTCCTCTACACAGATAACAAACACACTGAGAGGGAAATTAGGGAGACAGTACCTTTTACAATATCAACGAGGAAAAGGAAATATATGGGAATTCATCTAACTAAAGAAATCAAAGAACTTTTCACGGAAAATTACAGTATTTTGAAAAAAGTGATCGCAGAAGATTTCAGAAAATGGAAAGATATTCTCTGCTCCTGGATAGGAAGAAACAACATCGTGAATATGGCCATACTCCCAAAATTATTGTATAGATAAAATGCCATTCCTATGAGACTACCACCGACATACCTCCCAGACCTAGAGAAAATGTGCCTAAAATTTATCTGGAATCAAAAAGTCCTAGAATAGCAAAGGCAATCCTGGCCAACAAAGACAAAACAGGAGGCATTACAATTCCTGACTTGAAATTATACTGCAAAACTACTGTAATACAATCAGCATGATATTGGCAACAAAATAGACCTGAAGATCAATGGAATAGACTAGTAGATGCAGAGGCCTCTAGGAATGCACTCAGCCACCTGATCGTTGACAAAGGGGACAAACACACTTACTGGAAGAAAGAGAGTCTCTTTAACATATGGTGCTGGAAAAATTGGCTCTCTACATGCTGAAGATTAAAGCTTGACCCAGGTATATCACCATGCACTAAACTAACATCAAAATGGATTAAAGAATTGAGCATTAAATCAGAAACACTAAATCTCCTAGAAGAGAAAGTATGAGGCTCTCTTGAAGACATAGGGGTAGGCAACGAGTTCATGAACAGAAACCAAATTGCATGGGAAACACTTGAAAGAATTAACAACTGGGACC
>NW_004524966.1:669987-674210 GCF_000260255.1 Octodon degus | reverse complement strand
CAATGGCCGTGACTCATCCTCAGGTCAGACACTGACAAAAGAATGTACTAAAGGTGGTACAGGGCTACAGGATATATCCTGAGAGTACTTGGATGACCTTACCAGACACAAAAGTTACAATTCTGGTTATATGGGTCTTGCTATATCTTGGTCTTAACCATTCTGGAGAAAAGTGTAAAAATGAGGTATAGAAAGTAAATCCATATTAATACGATGAGCTGTAAAAGGCTCAAATCAATAACTTCTGATAACCCACTAATATTATAGACTGCTATACAGTATTACATGTTTAGTTGAATTCAAACACTTATAGTATTTAGATGCCAATAGAATATTCACCTATGAGAGGACAAAAAATAAATAAATAAATAAATAAATAATTCAAAAAGAAAAAAAATTAATTTTAAAGGGCCGGGGAGTTGGCTTGGTGGAATAAAAACTTCCAGGGCAAGGGCAATGGCCCAAGTTCACTTCCTGCTTCTGCCAAATAAAGGCATTTTTAAAATTATTTTAAATTAATTGTGGTAAGGCTCAGGGAACAGGGTTTGGAAACATAGTCCCCTGAGTCACAGTGCTCTGATTCAATAGGCTCGGCAGACCCACAGGCCACGGGTGCAGCAGAATTCAGCAGGCTCTTTCACTCCCCTTCACTGCTATGGGACCCAATTCGCCAGATTAGTGAAGGCATTCACCGTTCCATGTAGAAATGACAGCTTTGAAGCTATGGTACAAGAAAAATAGATCTTTCTCAGAACTCACCTGTGAACTTTGAAATAGTTCAAAGGCTGAGTTCTAAGAGGAGAAGGTCCAGCTAAATGCTAGGCCTTTTCAGAGGCTGGGCCTTCCAAAGGCTGCTCCAGTCTGCAGGCAAAAATTGAATTTCTGGTCCAAATTCCCTTAGCGACTTTACCCATTCACCATGTAATCCGCGCCAGTTACCTGAGAAAACATTATCCTTGAAGTTCCAGCATCCTACTCACAGTTCTTTCTAGAAAAAAATGGAAGAGGAATTTCTTTCTTTCTTTCTTTCTTTCTTTCTTTCTTTCTTTTTTTCTTTCTTTCTTTTTTCTCCTCAAATGCCTTCAGGGCCCTTTTGGCTGGCTGGAGTGTTGTGGGGATGGAACTGCAGCAACCTGAGGCTGACAGCTTTGTGGAAGCACCCACTTAAAGAGCTGAGCTTAAAGAGCCAGGCGCTAGACTAAAACACACTTGCTCAGGCATTTCTTCCTAAGGGCTACAATGGGATCCAGCTGTGTCAGGCCTGACATCTCCAGGTGTATTTCATTCTCTCCACGATAGGTTTTAAGTTTCCAAGGGTGAATCATTGGTAAAGTAATTCCCCAGAGGGTCTATGCCATTGGCGAAGGGGGCCTTCCTAAACCTTTTCCGCTAGACAACTCCCAACAGGATTTCCAGTCCCCAATTCAAGAGGAAAAGGCATTTATGAATACATCACAAGCAGGCCAGTCTCCGCGGAAATACTTTCATGGAAGATTCTTCCATCGAGTTCAATGTATCGAACAAGTGGAGATGGATTTATTTTTAATTTTCTTAAAAATTAAAAAAAATTAATTTTTAAAAAATTAATTTTAATGGGCTGGGGAGTGGGCTCAGTGGAATAAGCACTTGCCTGGCAAGGGCAAGGGCCCAAGTTCACTTGCTGGTTCTGCCAAATAAAGAAAATTTTAAAATTATTTTAAATTAATTGTTGTAAGTCTCAAGGAACAGGGATTCGAAACACAGCCCCCTGAGTCACTGTGCTCTGAGTCAATGGGCTCTGCTGACCCGCAGTTTACCAGCACAGCAGAATTCCAAAGGCTCTTTCTCTCCCCTTCACTGCTAAGGGACCCAATTCTGCAGTCTAGTGAAGGCATTCACCATTCTATATACAAATGACGGATTTGAAGCTATGGTACGAGAAAAAGAGATCTTTTTCCTCTCAGAGCTCACCTGAGAACTCTGAAATAGTTCCGAGGCTGAGTTCTAAGAGGATAAAGTCCATCTAAATGCAAGGCCTTTTCAGAAGCTGGGCCTTCCTAATTCTGCTGGAGTCTGAAGGCAAAAATTGAATTTCTGGTCCAAATTCCTTTAGCTAACTCACCCATTCACCATGTAATGCATGCCCTTTCCTTGAGCAAACATTATCCCTGAAGTTCCTGTCTCTGACTACCAGTCTTTTCTAGAAAAAAATGGAATAAGTATTTTTTTTTTGATCCTCAAATGTCTTCAGGGCACTTTGGCTGCATAGATTGTTATGGGGATCGAACTACATCAACCTGAGGCTGACAGCTTTGTGGAAAGAGCCACTTAAAGAACTGAGCTAGCGCCAGGCCCAAGAATAAAATGCACTTTCTCAGGCCTTTCTTCTTAAGGGTTGCAATGGGACCCAGCTGTGCCAGGCCTGATAATTCCAGTTGTATCTCATTCTCTCCGCGGTAGGATTTAAGTTTCCAAGGGAGAATCATTGGTGGAGTAATTCCCAAGAGGGTTTAGGCCATTGGAGAAGGGGGTTCTCCTAATCCTTTTTTCCTAGACAGCCACCAACAGGACTTCCATTCTCCAATTCAACTGGAAAAGGCATTCATGAATACATCAGAAGCAGGTGAGTCTCCGCAGAAATAGTTTCATGGAAAATTCTTCCATCTCGTTCCATGTAGAGTACAAGTGGAGATGGATTTCTTTTAACTTTCTTAAAAATTAAAAAAATATTAATTCATTAAAAATTAATATTAATGGGCCGGGGAGTTGACGCAGTGGAATAAGCACTTCCCGGGCAAGGGCAAGGGCCTGAGTTCACTTCCTGGTTCTGCCAAATAATTAAATTATTTTTAATTGTTTTAAATTAATTGTGGTAAGGCTCAAGGAACAGGGATTCGAAACACTGCTCCCTGAATCTCAGTGCTCTGACTCAATAGGCTCGGCAGACCCTCAGGTAATGGGCACAGCTTATTCGGAAGAATCTCTCTCCTTTTCACTGCTAGGGGACCTAATTCGCCAGTCTAGTGAAGGCATTCACCGTTCCATGTAGAAATGATGGTTTCGAAACTATGATACCAGAAAAAGAGATATTTCTCCTCTTTGAACTCACCTCTGAACTGAGTTCCGAGGCTGAGTTCTAAGAGGAGAAAGTCCAGCTAAATGCTAGGCCTTTTCGGAACCTGGACCTTCCTAAGGTTGCTCCAGTCTTCAGGGATAAATTGAATTTCTAGTCCAATTTCCTTTGCCTACCTCACCATTCAACATGTAATCTGTGCCCATTTCCTGACAAAACATTCTCCATGGAGCTCCAGCCTCCCACCCTCAGTTCTTTATAGAAAAAAATGGAATCAGGATTTTTTGGTGCTCCTTTTATGCCTTCAGGGCACTTTTGCATGGCTGGAGTGTTGTGGGGATCGAACTCCATCAACCTGAGGCTGACAGCTTTGTGGAAGCAGCCACTTAAAGAACTGAGCTAGAGCCAGGCCCCCGATGAAAACACACTTGCTTAGGCCTTTCCTCCTAAGGGTACAAGGGGGCCAAGCTGTGCCTGGCCTGACATCTCCAGGTGTATCTCATTCTCTCCACAGTAGGATTTAAGTTTCCAAGGGTGCATCATTGGTGGAGTAATTTACGAGAAGATCTAAGCCATTGGGGAAGGGGGCCCTCCTAAACTTTTACCCTAGAAAGCCCCAACAAGACTTCTGTTCCCCAGTTCAACTGGAAAATTCATCCATGAATACTTCACGAACAGGCGATTGTCCGCGGAAGTAGTTTCATGGAAAATTCTTCCATAGAGTTTCATGTAGAGAACAAGTGGAGATTGATTTGTTTTTAATTTTCTTAAAAATTAAATAAAAAATTTAGTTTATTAAAAATTAATCTTAATGAGGTGGGGAATTATCTCAGCAGAATAAGCACTTCCCTGGCAAGGGCAAGAGCCTGAGTTCACTTCTTGGTTCTTCCAAATAAGGAAAGTATTTTTAATTATTTCGAATTAATTTTCGTAAGGCTCAAGGAACAGTGATTTGATATACAGCCTTCTGAATCTTAGTGCTCTGACTCAATATGCTCAGCAGAACCGCAGGTCACGGGCACTGCAGAATTCGGAAGACTCTTTCTCTCCTCTTCAGTGCTACTGGACCCGATTTTCCAGTCTAGTGAACGCATTCACCTTTCTATGTATAAATGAAGCTTTAAAGAGATATTTCTCCTCTTAGCACTCACCTCCGAACTGAGTTCCGAGG
>NW_004524966.1:667265-669151 GCF_000260255.1 Octodon degus | reverse complement strand
GGCCTGATTTCACTTCTTTGCTCTACCAAATAAAGCAATTATTTTTAATTATTTTAAATTAATTATGGTAAGGCTCAAGGAACAAGGAATTGAAAAACAGTCCCCTGAATCTCAGTGCTCTGACTCAATACGCTCATCAGAACCTCAGATCACAGGCACAGCAGAATTTGGAAGGCTCTTTCTCTCATCTTCAGTGCTATGGGACCCAATTCACCAGTCTAGTGAAGGCATTCACTGTTCCATGTAGAAATGACGGTTTCGAAGCCATGGTATGGGAAAAAGAGATTTTTGTCCTCTTAGAACTCACCTCCAAACTGAGTTCTGAGGCTGAATTCTAAGAGGAGAAAAACCAGCTAAATGGTAGGCCTTTTCAGAACCTGGACCATCCTAAGGCTACTCCAGTCTCCATGAAAAAATTGAATTTCTGGTCCAATTTCCTTTGGGTATCTCACTCATTCACCATGTAATCTATGCCCGTTCCCTGAAAAATCATTCCTCCTGAAGTTCCAGTCTCCCACACCTAGTCCTTTCTAGAAAAAATGGAATAAGGATTTTTTTTTTCTTCTGAATGCCTTCAGGGCACTTTTGGCTGGCTGGAGTGTTGTGGGGATCAAACTACAGCAACCTGAAGCTGACAGCTTTGTGGAAGCAGCCACTTAAAGAACTGAGCTAGGGCCAGGTCTCCGACTAAAACACACTTGCTCAGGCCTTTCTTCTTAAGGGCTACAATGAGACCAAGCTGTTCCCTTCCTGACATCTCCAGTTCTATCTCATTCTCTCCATGGTAAGATTTAAATTTCCTA
Source organism: Octodon degus (assembly GCF_000260255.1). Taxonomy (NCBI): domain Eukaryota; kingdom Metazoa; phylum Chordata; class Mammalia; order Rodentia; family Octodontidae; genus Octodon; species Octodon degus. The sequence continues at coordinate 668,348 of NW_004524966.1, read as the reverse complement.
GGGTGTATTATTCTTGGAGTAATTTCCAAGAGGTTCCACACCGTTGCCAAAGGGGGCCCTCTTAAATGTTTTCCCCTAGATAGTCCCCAACAGGACTTCCGTTCCCCAATTCAACTGTAAAAGGCATTCATGAGTACATCAGAAGCAGGCGAGTCTCCTCAGAAATACTTTCATTTAAAATTTTTCCACAGAGTTTCATGTGGAGAAGAAGTGTAGATGTATTTGTTTTTAATTTTCTTAAAAATTAAATAGAAAAATTTAATTTATTAGAAATTAATTTTAATGGGCCAGGGAGTTGTCTCAGTGGAATAAGCACTTCCCTAGCAAGTGCAAGAGTCTGAGTTCACTTCCTGCTTCTGCCAAAGAAAGAAATTATTTTTAATTCTTTTAAATTAATATTGGTAGGGTTCAAGGAACAGGGATTGGAAACACAGCCCCCTGAATCTCAGTGTTCTGACTCAATAGGCTCGGCAGAACTGCAGGTCATGGGCACTGCAGAATTCGGAAGGCTCTTTCTTTCATCTTCAGTGCTATGGGCCCCAATTCTCCAGTCTAGTGAAGGCATTCACCATTCCATGTATAAATGATGCTTTCAAAGCTATGGTACAAGAAAAAGAGATATTTCTCCTCTTGGCACTCACCTCCGAACTTAGTTCCAAGGCTGAGTTCTAAGAGGAGAATATCCAGCTAAATGCTAGGCCTTTTCAGAAGAGCCTTCCTAAGGCTGCTCCAGCCTCTAGGCAATAATTGAATTTCTGGTCCAAATTTCTTTGGCTATTGTTGTAGCTCAAAAATCAGATGAGAAGAAGGCAAGTCTAAAAGTTAAAAGAAGAGCTTTATTTTAGCTTGTACCCAGGGGCAACACCCGGCACAAAGTGCCTAAGTGTGCCCCGAGCATTGACAAGGATCAGTATTTAAGCTTGAAAACCACAAAAACAGGGAAGGGGTGGAGAGGAATAGTCACAGGGATGATTAATTGGGAGGAATAGTTCATTGAGATGAGGTTTGGGGAACAGATATAAGACTTGAGTCACAGAGATGAGGAATTGGGAGGAATAGTTCATTGAGATAAGGTTTGGGGAA
>NW_004524966.1:660342-666866 GCF_000260255.1 Octodon degus | reverse complement strand
TTTGGCTGGCTGGAGTATTGTGGGGATCAAACTACAGCAACCTGAGGCTGACAGCTTTGTGGAAGCAGCCACTTAAAGAACTGAGCTAGGGCCAGGCCCCTGACTAAAACACATTTGCTCAGGACTTTCTTCTTAAGGGCTACAATGGGACCAAGCTGCTCTCGGCCTGAAATCTCCAGGTGTATCTCATTCTCTCCATGGTAGGATTTAAGTTTCCAAGGGTGAATTATTGGTGGAATAATTCTCAAAAAGGTCTACGCCATTGGCGAAGGGGCCCCTCCTAAACCTTTTCCCCTAGACAGCCCCCAACAGTACTTCCATTCCCCAATTCAATTGGACGAGGCATTCATGAATACATCACAAGCAGGCGAGCCTACGCAGAAATAATTTCATGGAAAATTCTTCCATAGAGTTTCATGTAGAGAACAAGTGGAGAGGGATTCTTTTTAGTTTTCTTAAAAATTAAATAAAAAAATTCAATTTATTAAAAATTAATTTTTTGGGGGGTGGGGTGTTGTCTCAGTTGAACACCTCACTTCCCTGGCAAGGGCAAGGGCCTGAGTTCACTTCCTGGTTTTGCGAAATAAAGAAATTAGTTTTAATTATTTTAAATTAATTGTGGTAAGACTCAAGGAACAGGGATTTGAAACACAGCCCCCTGAATCTCAGTGCTCTGACTCAATAGGCTTGGCAGAACTGTCGTTCATAGGCACAGAGCAATTCGGAAGGCTCTTCCTCTCCTCTTCACTGCTATGGGACCCAATTCGCCAGTCTAGTGAAGGCATTCACCGTTCCATGTAGAAATGATGGTTTTGAAGCTATGGTATGAGAAAAAGAGATCTTTCTCCTCTTAGAACTCAGCCTCAGAACTCCTTCAGAGTTCTCTGTCTCTGTCTCTGTCTGTCTCTGTCTCTCTCTCTCTCTCTCTCTCTCTCTCTCTCTCTCTCTCTCTCAGTGTATATATATATACACTGAGTCTGCGTCGAAGATGCCAGTTTCTTAAGGTGAGTTGATTAGAGTGCTATAAATACAACACTGTAACTGCTTGAACCGCATAATCTTTCTTTGGTAATAATATTGGTATTTGCTAAGGTAATATCTGCATCAAAGCTCTACACCACAAGTCAGAGGACAGAACTATGAAAAATGACAAAGTGAAGCAAAAAATGCTTTCTCAGGCCTAAGCACACCCAGAATAAATGCAGGAAACATGAACATAAAAGGAATTTGAAGTCACACACCTGAATTCGCCGAAATAATAATGTCACAAGTAAAGAAAGAACTGCCGAAATGTATAGAGAAAATCAGATTAGAAATAATCTCCTATATAAAACATGTTAATTATAATGAAAGAATTATGAAGAGCTTTTAAAGAACACACTGATAAAAAAGGACAGAATAAAAAAATTATTGAATTCTTGATTGAGCAAAATGGGAAAGAAACAGAATGCGTGAAACGGATTCAAAGAAATATACAGGAAATTAAAATCTCAATCACAAGCAGGTAAAAACCTTTGAATAAAGTTGAAGATAGATTTTAAGACCTTGAAGGTACCATTGCAGCTAATGAAAAGTAAAGAAAACATCTCTAAAAAGCAACTAGCATGCAGGAAAAAATAATTGAACATCACCAAGAAGAGGCAAAGCTGAACAACATAAGACCAATAGACATCAACGAGAAAGAAGGAGTCAATACAAATGACATAACAGGAATATGGGTGAAAATAAAAGCAGAAAATTTCCAAAATAGGGGAAAACAATCTGACATTTAGGTAACTGATGCTTATACAACTTCAAATAATATCATCACAATTGAAAACACACCCAGACATAATTATCAACATCCAAGAATTTGAACAAAAGAACAGGACACTAAAAGCCGCTAAAGAAGAGAAACATCACATTGAAAAGAAAACCCACAGAACAATGACAGACTCCCTTAAAACCTCAATGAGAAGCTGGGAGAACTGTTTCAATGAATGTGAAGATAGAGTTTCAGATCTTGAAGACACAGTTTCAGCTAGGGAAAAGCCAAGAAAAGATTTCTTAAAAAGAACTAGGATGTAGGAAAAAATAATTTAACATCTGTAAGACAACGCAAAGATAAAGTTAGACTAATAGGCATCAACGAGGAAGAAAGAGTCAATACAAATGGTATAAAAAGAATATGGGCAGAAGTGATAGTAGAAAACTTCCCAAATATGGGGAAACAAACTGACATTCAGTTAACTGAAGCATATAGAAAAACAGATAACATCAACCCAATTAAAAAAGTACACCAGGACATACAATAGATAAGATTCCAGAAACCCAGAAAAAGAACAATACACTAAATACCCCTAGAAAAAAGAAACTGATGACATTAAAGGAAAACTTATCAGAAGAATATCAGATTTCTCTTCACAAACCATCAAGTCAAGAAGAGCATATAGCAGAGTACTTAAGGTCCTCTCTGAAAACAAATTCCATCCTGGAATACTATAATGTGCTAAACTCTCAACACTGATGGAGAATTGGAATACTTCCATGACAAAGAACAACTAAAGAATTTCGTGATGAGAAAGGCTGTACAGAGAACTAAATCATACCCTAGAGAGGGACCAAAATGACCAGAGCTCCATGACTGAGAACGGAAAGAACCAATTAACTAGGGCAAACAATTAAGCACAGGTGAAAATAGGATAAACAATAGCAGCTAAATAATGTGTCAATCGTAAGTCAATGCATCTCAAATATGAATATTAATGTAAACGGACTAAATTCACCAATGAAAAGAAATGGACTGGCACAGTGGATTAGGAAACAAAATGTAGTAATATGCTGTACACAGGAGACACACTTAAAAAGAAATTCATACACTGAAAGTCAAAGGACGAAAAAAAATACTCCACACCCGAGGACCTCAGAAAAAAGCAAGGGTAGCATTACTGTTCACAGGCATTCTCAACTTCAAACCATGAATGATCAAATGAAATAAAGAAGGCCACTACATACTGGCTAGGGGACAAATTCAAGAGGCAGAAGCAGCACACATAAAAGTGTATGCACCAAATGTGGCAGAAACCAACTACATAAGACAAATTCTAATGGACAAGAAAAATCTAACATCTGATACCACAGTCTTACAAGAAAACACTAACATTCCCATATCCCAAAAGATAGATCAACTAGGAAAAAAAAAAGAAAAAGAAAAAAAGAAAAAAAAAACTTAGCAAAGAAGTAGTAGAACTGAACCAGAGCTTGAAACAAATGGATTTAGTGGACATATACACTTTATTGCAACCAACCAAAACTGAATATACATTTTTTGTCACCTGCACATGGCACATTTTCTAAAATAGGCCACATACTAGTCATAGTATATGCTTAAATATATGCGAAAAAACAGAAATTATCCCATGCATGTTTTCTGACCACAGTACAATGAAACTGAAAATAAACGACAAAAGAAACTAGAAAATTTCCCTATATACATGGAAATTAAACAACACCCCACACAGCAATCAATAGGTCACAGATGAAATTAAAGAAAAACTTCAACAATATCTTCAATTCAATGAAAATTAAAGCACAACTTATCAGAAATCATGGAATGGGATGAAAACAGATCTCAGAGGAAAATTCATAGTCGTGAACTCACCCACTAGGAAAACAGAACTGGAACAAATAAACAGCATAATGTTGCACTTCTAGAAAAGGAAGAGCAAACCAAACCCAAAGCTCAAAGATGGGAAGAAATTATAAAGTTTAGAGCAGAAATTAATTCAATTGAGATGAAGAAAACAGTTCACAGAATTTACAAAACCAAAAGCTGCTTCTTTGAAAGATTAAATAAAATTGATAAGCCCGTGGCTAACATCAAAAAGAAGAAAGAAAAATGCAAATTCAACAATAAGGAATGAAAAGGGTGTTATTAACACAAACCCAGTGGAAATTCAGAAGATTATGAATAGCTATTTTGAGAAACTTTACTCTCATACAATAGAAGACACCGAAAAAATAGGCAAAAACTTAGAGAAGTACAAATTACCAAACTGAATCAAGAAGATACAACAACTCTGAATAACCCAATAACAGCCAATGAAATAAGAAATGTAATAAAAATACTATCGACAAACAAAAGTCCAAGTCCTGATGGACTCATGGCTGAATTGCACAAAAAATTTATGGAAGCTCTAATCCCTTTACTCCTCAAAATCTTCAATGAAATTGAGAACGGAGTAGTCTTCCCAAAATCATTCCTGGAGGCAAGTATCATACTGATACCAAAAGCTGGAAAATATGCAACTACAGGTCAATCTCCTTCATGAACATAGATGTAAAAATCCTTAATACAATCCGAACAAGTAGAATAAAGCAAATCATCGAGAAGATTACACATCATGACCAGGTAGGAATCATCCAACCTACGCAAGAAAGGTTCAGTATTCACAAAATTATGAACTTAATACACTATATCTATAGAGCCATATCTAAAAACCATATGATCATCTCAATTGATGCAGAAAAGGCTTTTGACAAACTCCAACACAAATTCATACTGAAAGTCCTACAGAAAATTGGAACAGGTACACTCTACTTCAATGTGATAAAAGCCATGTAGGACAACCCAAAGGCTAACATAATACTAAATGAGGAAAGATTGAAATCTTTTATACCAGATCTCGTACAAGACAAGGATGGTACTGGCAAGCCTGTAACTGGCAAGAAAATAGATCTGCGGATCAATGGAGTAGATTAGAAAGCTCAGAAGCCTCTATGAACAACTCCTATTTGTTATAGTTCTGGAATCATAAGCTAGATTTATTAGTGAACAGAGAAAAACAAAAGGAATAAGATAGGAACAGAAGAAGTTAAAGTATGATTATTTGTAGTCAACATGATTCTTTACTTGGAAGATCAAAAAAACTCTACGAAGAAGCTACTTGAATTGATACACAAATTAAGTAGCATAGCAGGATATAAAGTTGATACCCAAAATCAATAGCTTTTCTCTATACAGATAACAACACACTGAGAGGGAAAATAGAGAAACAATACCTTTTACAATAGCACAGGGAAAAATAAAATATCTTCAAATTAAACTATCTAAGGAAGTCGAAGATCTTTTCAAGGAAAATTACAGCACTCTGAAAAAAAGAAATCATAGAGGATTTCAGAAAATGGAAAGATATTCCTTGCTCCTGGATAGGAAGAACCAATATTGTGAAGATGGCCATACTCCCAAAATTGCTATACAGATTTCATGCAAGCCCTATCAAACTACCACCAATGTACCTCGCAGACCTAGAGAAATCATTCCTAAAATTTATTTGGAACCAGAAGAGACCTAGAATAGCAAAGGCTATCTGGGCAACAAACACAAGGCAGCAGGCAATATAGTTCCTGACTTGAAATTATACTAAAAAACTACTGTGATAATATCAGCCTGGTACTGGCAAGAAAATAGACATGAGGCTAAATGGAGTAGATTAGAAGACGAAAAAGCCTGTACAAATGCACTGAGCCAAATTATTTTTGACAAAAGGGGCCAAATATGCTTACTGGAAGAAAGACAGTCACTTTCACAAATGCTGTTGGGAATACTGGCTCACTACATGCTGAAAACTAAAACTTGAACCAGGTGTATAACGATGCACCAAGCTAAAGTCAAATTGGATTGAAGATGTAAACATTAAAACAGAAACGCTAAATGTTCCGAAGGAGAAAGTAGGAAGAACTCTTGAACACATAGGGGTAGGCAAAGAGTTCATGAACAAAAATGAAATCACCCAGGTAACATTTGGAAGAATTAATAACTGTGACTTTCTCTTATTGAGAAGTATTTGTACGTCCAAAAATTACAAGAAAAGTGAAAAGACAACCCATAAATTTGGAAAAAAAAATCTTGACAAATAAGCACTCAGACAAAGGTCTGCTCTGTGGAATTTATAAAGACTTAAAAACATAAAGACTCCAAAATTTAAAGACCCAGTCCGGAAATGGGATCCGAGATGAATACACTGTTCCCAGAGGATGAAATTAAAGAAGTGAATAAATATATGAAAAAATGCTCCACATCACTAGCCATCCATGAAATGAAAATTAAAATAGCATTGGGATACCATCTCACCACAGAAAGAATGGCTATCATAAAGAAATAACTCAACAATAAAAATTGGAAAGGCAATGGAGAAAAAAGAACCCAATGTAGAGTGGTGCAGCCATTATGAAAATCACTGTGGAGGGTCCTTAAAAAACTAGGACTGGAAATCCCATTAAAACCAGCTAGCCCAAGACCCAGTCCTAGCCCAGGTCCGGTGAGTGTGTGGAGAACTTCCTGCTAACCTGCGCCGGTGGGAACAGTCCCAGCCCAGGTGCAGCGTGGGCTGGACCATCTCCCACCCCCTCAGGCTGCCCCCACCACTCTGCCGTAACTCCCCAACCCCTCCCGCCCAGTAGGAATTTCTGCCGACTTCCGGGAACCCCCAGACCCAGTCCTAGCCCAGGTCCGGTGAGTGTGTGGAGAGCTTCCTGCTACCCTG
>NW_004524966.1:654447-657488 GCF_000260255.1 Octodon degus | reverse complement strand
CTGACAAAGGTTCTACAATCTGAGGTACAGGATCTCAGGATAAATCCTGAGAGCATTTCACTGACCTTCTTAGACCAAAAAGCTACAACTCTTGTTGCACAGGTCCTGCTTTACCTTGGTCTTAACCATCCAGTAGAAATTATGAAGACGAAATATAGGAAATAAAGCCATGCTGTTATGTTGAGCTGTGGTGGACACAGGTCAATAATTTCTGACATTGCCAGTTAAACAGAAGACCCAATGCTATTATGGGCGACTGGACTCTTTTAGAATATTTTGATGAGTTTACAAACCTATAATATTCAATAATGGAACTTAAAAAAATTGGGATATAACTATGAATGTCCATTTTGTATCTGTGTATTCAAAGTGGTTGGGATAGATACATAGTTGCATTCTCTTACTGAATAGAATGATTTGTTCTAATGGTGTTTGTAAGTAGGATCCCAAGTCTGCATCTTGTACAGCAATTAACCACTAAGAAGAATATATTCAGTGTATTATTTGTTGAAACTGTACTTTTGATTTGATTCGAAACTGTCTCATTGCTATATGTTTATCAATAACACTTTGAAAATAAAAAAAAAACCAGCTATCCCTCTACTGGAACATTTCCCAGAGGAACATAAAACATCATATCATAGCGATATATACATACCTATATTTATAACAGCACGACTTGTGATAGTGAAATCTTGGAAATAACCACGATGCCCATCATCTGAGGAAATGATGAAAATGATATGGTATTTTTATAAAATGGAGTAATATTCCACTATAAAGAATGATAAACTCGAAGCCTTCATTTAAAAATGGATGCCACTTGAAGATAGACTCATAAGTGAAATAAACCAGACCCACATGTGTAAATATCATACAGTCTCCTTAGTATAACAACTGAAATACGAAATATAATTAGAAATTAAAATTTCTAAGTATAGAAATTAAAAGGAAAGTGAGAAACTCAGGATTAAATAATGAAGAGAGGGTAAGGAGAAAAGCTAGTAAACATGGCAGTGGTAAAGACATATATTTATATGCACCACATGGGTAAGGCAATGATCCTGAGAATCTTCAGCATGTTTTTGAAACTAGCAGTTAATTGGTAGGATTCTCACCATGACTAACTATATATGCTGATACTTGTGAACTAACCAACTGCACTGAAGAAAGCAATGTGTAATTGTAGGATCATGTTTGGAATGCCTGTCATTCTAGAGTTCTAATTACATACTACTTGTCATGACATACCAATTACTGCCATACAGTCTCTCAAATAGATGTTTAAAAAAGAAGTGCAATAAATGAAACAAAAGACCAAAAATAAAAGGACTGTGCTGTTACAAGGCTGCATATTATTAGATTTCTAAATTTCTGTGTAAAAATTTGTAAATGCTTATTCTTATTTTGTATTTTTGTATTTTTTTAATCTTTTTTCTTCACGTTCTGGAGGGAGGGACTCAAAGTTCTATATAGCAGTATTTGATAGAAAATACCTATTCCATATTATGTCTAAGATGTTTGACAGACAGAGAGTGAGGTTGAGCTCAACAGTCTATGTTGTAGAGTGATAATAACAAGCCTCTCCTCTGGAGTATTACCAGCCTAACTTTGCCGTCCAAAAATTAGTGAAAAAGAAGGGCTGAAAGAGACCAAACATTTTGACCTGAGGCTTTCAATGCGAGGGAAGCCTCAGGACATAAGAGAACTTGTACTATAGCATCATGTAACTCAGTTGTGTCCCAAATTTTCTGATCAAGGAGATTATGGGACCACAGAGGAAAATGAATGGTGATATAGAGTGTGCTTAAGGAGAGTCACATAGAGAGAAAACATTCTCTCAGGCTTTCACAAATAGCAAATTGGACAAGCAATGGCTGTGACTCATCTACATGGCTGACACCTAAGAAATTATCTACAAACTGCTGTTCAGGGTATCAGGTTAAATCCTGATGGGGTTTGACTGACCTTATGAGATACAAAAGTTACATTTCCTGATATGTGGGTCTTGCTTAACTTGGTCTGAACCTTCTGTTATGGTTTGTGTCTAGTTGTCCCCCCAAAGCCTCATGCAGTCATGGTGTGAGGACTTCTAGAGTTTGTGTTAACTCATGATCCACTGGGATTATATGTGATCCAAGGCTGGGATTATGGGTTTTATTACTGCTGGGATTACCCATAGGTGGATAAATACTGGGAAGTACCCATAGGTGTGAGTACTTCCCCTAACCTGGGGCAGGTAATTTGCATTACAATGTAAGGTGGGAAGAGAGGCTAGCTGCTTGAGCTGCTGCTACCCCTCCCTTGCTCTCTTGCTCTTTGCCGCCACCATGAAAGGTTGCCCTCTTCTGCTCTGTGTTGCTCTGCGTTGGACCCAGCTGAGTATGGGCTGAAACCTCCAGTAACTGTGAGCTAAATAAACCTTTCCTTCCTTCATTTTGAGTGTCGGGTATTTGTCGCAGCAATGAGAGAAGAGTAACTAAGACACCTTCCAGCAGAAAAGTATGAAAACAAGGCATAAAAAGGAAAGTCATAATATTATGCTGATCTGTAAAATACTGAAGTCAACAACTTCGGACACTGCCAGTCTTATGGAAAACACACTACTGTTATGGATTACAGGACTATATTGGGATATTTTGTTGAATTCATACACCTACAGATTTAATCGACAAAGGAATGACCTTCTCTGACAAAACTAACAAAATGTGTGATAGAAATGAATGACCATTTTTGTATCTGTATATTCCAAATAATTAGGATAGATATACAGCTCCATTCTCTTAATTCAGTGAATAGACAGGTTTGTTCTACTAGTGTTTGAGATTGGATATCGTGTCTCACTCTTGTACAATGAATAACCACTAAGACAACAATATGCAATATATTAATTATTGAAAATATGCTAGAAATCTGTGGTGAAACTCTCATTGCTATTTGTTTCTCAATAAAATTATTAAAACAAAATAAGAAGTACATTGGGGCATTCCAGGAACCCCCAGACCCAGTCCTAGCCCAGGTCCGGTGAGTGTGTGGGAGAG
>NW_004524966.1:653698-654047 GCF_000260255.1 Octodon degus | reverse complement strand
CAGGCCCAGCTTGAGTGAGACCGTATTCCACCGCCTTGGGACACCCTCCATCACTCCGCAGCACCTCCCCCACACCACACGCCAAGTGGGAATTTCTGCCCCGTTCTGGGAACACCCAGACCCAGTCCTAGCCCAGACCCGGTGAGTGTGTGGGAGAGCTGGCTCTCCCCCCTGCTCCACCTTGTCCCCTCCAGGCTCAGCTCAGGCCTGGCATAAAGGACTGGTGTGTAACCCTGCAGCTGCAATCCCTACAGAGAGGGTAGAGGATAGAACCACCCAGCTAGTCCAGGAGCACAACATCATGCCACAGAGGCACAACATGTTCACCCTCAAAGGCAGCAGCAGGAAG
>NW_004524966.1:624563-631019 GCF_000260255.1 Octodon degus | reverse complement strand
GTCTATGTTACAGGGTAATAATATCAATCAGCTTCACTTGTAGATGGTTGACAACTTAAGTTTTCAGACCAAAAAAATTAAGAATGCCTACAAACATAGCCAATATTTTGGCCCCAGGCCTTCTAGGTCAGTGAGGTCTCAGGATACACAGGAACCTGTACTAAAACATCCTGTAACTCAGTGATGTCCCATATTTTCTGTTCAAGGAGATTATAGAGCCACAGAGGAAATTGATCAACGATGAACAGTGTGCCTAATGAGAGTCACATAGAGAGAAAACATTCTCTCAGAATTTCACAGAGAGCAAATTGGTCAAGTAATGTCCATGACTCATCCACATGGCTGACACTGACAAATGATCTGAAAGACACTGTACATCATTTCAAGGTAAATCCTGAGGGAATTTGGCTGATCTTGTCAGATACAAAAGTTACATTTTTTGCTATATAGTTCTCACTTTTCTTGGTATTAACCATCCAGCAGACAAATCTGACCACGAGGAATAGAAAGTAAAGCCATATTAGTATGCTGAGCTATAAAAGGCTCAAGTTAACAACTTCTGACACTTCCATGTCTGCAGATAACCCAACACTATTATAGACTATTGGAATATATTGTGTTATTTTGCTGAATTCACACACATAGAATATTTGATTAACAAGGTCCATTTCGTAGTGACAAAACATGTCTATATCTATATCATCTATATCTATATTTATTTCTTTATATCTGCATATGCAGTAAAGTTAGGATAGATATACAGCTCCATTTTTTGTTTCAATGAGAAAAAAATATTTGTACTAATAGTATTTAGATAAGATATCATGTCTGCATCTTGTAGTCTGAATAGCTAATAACCTGTCCTAGTAACCTGTTTTGAAATTATCTCATTGCTATTTTTTCTCATTAAAATTAATAAAAAAATAAAAAAGTGCAAAAAGGAGAAAATAGTGGAAGAACTAATAAAAAAGAAAAAAAGTATATAAGCAATTAAGGAGGCCCCACCACAACCATTGCCAAAGCTCAGATAAGCCCTGGAAAACCGTTCTCATGTGGAAGACTTCTATAGGGACATAGTGGAGCTTGAAGCAAAGACCCATCCTTGCCAGAGCTTGTTTTAGCCGCAGCCACTTATCATCACCCACAGGAAACTTCAAGAGGCTTGGTGAGACCTACCGTTCAAGAAACAACCATGGAAAAAGACTTGTAGAGCTTTGACTTGCAATACTCATCATTATATCCTTTTTAAGCTTTTCATGGACTCCATTCAGTGAAATGAATGCCACACTTAATCCTAAAGAGAGCAATTTTTGGTGAGCCTTCAGTGACCTCCCAAACTCGCAAAAGTCTTGATTATCCTCGTCCCAATTTCCTGCCATCGTGGCAGAGTCAAGAGAAGCTTCAAAAATGACAAAAGGAAGGAACAGGGGAACTCTCTGAAACAAACCCAATTACAACACGTTAGCGAGACTCTCTGCAATGGCCTCAGGACCCTTATACACCTCCAGAACCTCCCCAAGCCCACCAAGTGAATGAGAACTTCTGCTGCCCTGTCGGGATCTCCAGATCTAGCCCAAGCTCAGGCATGGCGAGTGTGTGGGAGAGCTTCCAGCTTCCCTTCACCTGAGGGACCTCTCCGGAACAAACCCAGTCACTCCGTGTGAGTGAGACACTATGCCTTGCCTTCAGTACCCTCCCACCCCTCCAGAGCATTACCGAGGCTGCTCAGTGAGTGAGATGTTCTGCCAAACTCTTGCAACCCTGCAGACTCAGTCCAACCCCAACCCTGGCTAATGTGTGGGAGAGCTCCTGCACTCTCTTGTGCCCACTAGACCACTCCAGACCCAGACTAGGCCTGGCATATAGGCCTAGGGTGAAACACTTTAGCTGATGTCACTACAGAGAGACTAGGGGCCAGAACCACCCAATTAATCCAGGAACAGAACATATTGTCAGAAGGGAATAACAAATTCATTTCCACAGGTTGCAACAGGAAGGAGCAGAGCACAAGAGTTAGAACCAAGCCAGGCACAACCGAATGATGTCAAACTTAATACATCTGCACCCGAATTTCAGTAGATGCTAAAGATTTAACTGCACCAGGCCTTAAACCAAAGGGCAGAGACTAGAAGAAATGACAAAGACAAGCAGCAAAATGAAATCTCATGCCCAGAGCATCCCAGAACAAGTCCAGAAGACACTATCACAGAAGGAATTGGTAATCACACAGCTGAAATTTCTGAATTAATAGGGTCTGAAATAAAAAAAGAAATCTCTGAATTACTAGCACCTGAAGTAAAGAATCAAGTGCAGAAACATATGAAGGAAACACAATCTGAAAAAATCCGCAGAGTAAAATAATTGATAACTGCTTCCCAAGAAAACAGGAGATTACAAAAATGACAGACTCCTTCAATGAGCATCACAGGAAAGAAATACATCCCATGAAATAGAGTCAAAGAGGTATAGAGGAACTTAAAATCTCAATCACAAGATTGCAAAACTGTCTGAGTGAAAGTGAAGATAGAGTTTCAGATCTTGAAGACGCCATCAGAGCTAGTGTAAAGGTAAGAAAAGATATCCTAAAAAGAATTACGATGAAGGAAAACATAATTCATCAACTGCAAGACAAGGCAAAGATGAACAATGTGAGTCTAATAGATATTAATGAAAAAGAAAGAGTCAATAAAATGATATAAAAAGAATGTAGGCAGAAGTAATAGAACAAAATTTCCCAAATATGAGGAAACAATCTGAACTTTGGATTATCGAAGCATACAAAATGCCAAATAATTTCAACCCAATTAAAAACACACTGAGACATATAATAGTCAAGGTCCCAGAAATCCAGCACAAGAACAATATACTGAAAGCTGTTGGAGAAAAGAAACAGAAAACATTGAAAGGAAAATCTATCAGAATTATGGCAGACCTCTTCAAAAACCACGATGGCAAGAAGAGCATGAAGCAGAGTATTTCAAGTTCTCCATTGAAACAAATTCCAGCCCAGATTATTATACTCTGCAAAGCTCTCTTTCAAATTTGAGGGAGAAGAGAAATATTTCCATGAAAAAGAACAATCAAAGAATTTCATGATTGATAAAACCAATCTAACACAGGCTACTGAAAGATGTTCTAGAGAGGGACCAATATGATCAGAACTCCATGAAGGAGAACAGAAGGAATCCACTAAATAAGGTAAACAATTAAACACAGGAGAAAAAGGAGGAAACAACAGCAATTAATAACATGTCAATCATCAGTCAATACATCTCAATTACAACCATCATTGTAAATTGACTGAGATCACCAATTAAAAAAAAAAAGACTGGCACAGTGTATTATGAAATAAAGTTCAACAATATGCTGCAGAAAAATAACAAATGCAACTCAGAAAACAATCCATAGGATGAAAGTCAAAGGGTGGAAAATAATACTACATGCCCCAGAACCACAGAAAAAAGGAAGGGTAGTAATAATATTCTTAGATAGTCTCAACTTCAAACCAAGAATGATCAAACAAAATAAAGAAGACCACTATATACTGGTTAGAGTAAAAATTCAAGAAGGAGAGGTAACGCTCATAAAAATGTATGCACCAAACACAGAAGAACCCAACTATGCAAGACAAAACTTAATGGACATTAAAAAGTGTACTATCCAATACCACAGTCTTAACAGGAGACTTTAACTACACCTTTTGCCAAAAAGATAGTTCCAGGACACAAAATGTTAGCAAAGAAGTAGCAGAACTGAGTCAGAGCTTGGAACAAATGGACTTACTGGACATATCCAGAATGTTCCACCCCAAAACTGCTGAATACACAGTTTTTTCAACTTTAGATGTGTTATTTTCTATAATAGACCACATACAAGTCCATAGGTCATGGCTAAGTATATGCAAGAAAACAGAAATTGTTCCATAAACATTATCTCGCCACAGTGCAATGAAACTGGAAATAAACAAAGAAACCAGAAAAAACCACCTAAATACATGAAAATTAAACAACACTGTACTCAGCAATCAATGGGTCACAGATGAAATTAAACAAGAAATTCAACAATATCTACAATTCAATGAAAATTCAACCACAACTTATTGGAAGATATGGTATGCAATGAAAACAGTCCTCAGACAGGAAAAGGAATATTGTGGGACTGTCCTGGTTCAAGGTTGTGTATGGTGAGATTTTTGGACTTATGTGCAAACATGAGAAGCATAGAATTCTTTATCCTATTTTTAAAAATATAATCTAATTAAAAAAAAAACAGTCCTCAGAGGGAAATTTATAGCTGTGAACTCACCCATTAGGAAAACAAGTGGAACAAAAAAACCACCATAATATTGCACCTCCAACATCTAGAAAAGGAAAAGCAAACCATACCCAAAACGGAAAGATGGGAAGAAATCATAAACATTTGAGCAGAAATTAATTCCATCGAGACAAAACAGTTCAAAGAATTAACGAAATTAAAAGCTGCTTCTTTGAAAGATTAGATTAAATCAATGAGAACTTAGCTATCCTCATCAAAAAGAGGAAAGAAAAAATTCAAATTCAAGCAAGAAGGAATGAAAAGGTTGGAATCACAGCAAACCTAGTGGAAATTCAGAAAAATATCAATAGCTAATTTGAGAATTTTGTGATCAAAGAAAAGAAGACACAGATGGAATGAACAGATTAATAGAAAGGTACAAATTACCAAACTGAATAAAGAAAATATAACAATTCTCAGTAACCCAATAACAGATAATAAAATACTAAATGTAATAAAAATCTAAAAAAAAAATCCTACCGACAAAGAAAAGTCCAGGTCCTGATGGATTCACAGGTGAATTCTACAAGAAATCTATGGAAGTTATAATCCCTATACTCCTGAAACTCTTCAATGAAATTGAGAATGAAGCAATCCTCCCAAAATCATTCCTGGAAGCAAGTATGACACTGATACCAAAGCAAGTGAAAGATGCAAATAAAAAAGACTACTACAGTCCAATCTCCCTCATAAACACAGATGCAAAAATCCTCAATTCAATCCTAGCAATAAAGAAAAGGAAATCATCAAGATTATATACCATAACCATGTAAGATACATCCCAGGGATGCAATTATGGTTCAATATTCGCAAATCTATGAACTTACTACAATATATCAATAGAGCAAAAACTAAAAACCACATGATTATCTCAATTGATGCAGAAAAGGCTTTGACAAAGTTCAAAGCCCTACAGAAACTTGGAATACATTGTCACTATTTCAATTGCCTAAAACACATTTATGACACCCAATGGCTAACATAATTCTAAATACGGAAAAGTGAAACCTTTTACTCACATCTGGTAAAAGACAATGATGTACTCTATCACATTCCTATTCAATATATTTCTAGAATCATTAGCTAGAGCCATGAGAGGAGAGAAATAAAAGGAATAAGAATAATTAAAGAATAAGTTAAATTGTCATTTTCAGATGACAGAATACTTTACCCAATAAATTCAACCAAGACCCAAAAAATTCAACCAAGAAGCTACTAGAATTAATACATAAATTCAGTAGCATAGCAAGAGAAAAAAATCAATCCCCAAAAGTCAATATCATTCCTCTATATAGATAACAAACACCTTTGGAGGCAACTAGCAAAACAATACCTTTCACAATAGCTCCAAAGAAAATGAAACACCTTGGAATTAATCTAACAAAAGAAATCAAAGATCTTTTCAAGGAAAATTACAGTACTCTGATAAAAGTGATCATAGAGGATTTCATAAAATGGAAAGATATTCCCTGCTCCTGGATAGGAAGAACCAACATTGTGAAGATGGCCACACATCCCAAATTACTGTAAATATTTCATGCAATCCTTATGAAACTAACACCAACGTATCTGAGAAACCCAGAGAAATTTTCCCAAAATTTATTTGGAATTTGAAAAGACCTAGAATATCAAAAGCAATTCTGGGCAACAAAGACAAGGCAGGAAGCATTACAATTCCTGACTCAAAATTATACTACAAGGCTACTGTGATAAAAATCAGCACGCAATTGTCAATGAAATAGACCTGAGGATCAATGGAATAGATTAGAAGACCTAGAGGACTCTACAAACACAGTCAACCACCATATCTTTGACCAAGGGTACAAACATGCTTACTTGAAGAAAGATAGCCTCATTAACAAATAGTGCTGGAAAAACTGGCTCTGCACATGCCAAACACTAAAACTTGAACTAGGTCTCTCACTGTGCACTGAGCTAAAGTCAAATGGATTAAAGATCTAAACATTAAAATAGAAACACCAAATCCCCTTGAAGAGAAAGGAGGAAGAACTCTTGAAGACATAGGGGTAGGTAAAGAGTTCGTGAACAAAAATTAAGTCTCACAGTTAATATTTGAAAGAATTAACAACTGGGACCACCTCTTATTGAGCTTTTGCACATCAAAAGAAATTACCAACAAAG
>NW_004524966.1:602426-620230 GCF_000260255.1 Octodon degus | reverse complement strand
TTCAACTGCCTAGTTGTAGGATAATAACAATAAACTTCTATTGTGGACAGTCAACAACCTAAGGTTGCAGGTAAAAATTAGAGAAAGAGGAGGGCTGCAAGGAGAGCCAACTTTTGGGTCCTAGCCTTTAATGATCAGTGAGGACTAAGGACATAGGAGAACCTGTACTGTAACATCATGTAACTCAGTTGTGTCCAAAATTTTCTGATCAAGGAGATTATGGAGCCAGAGAGGAAAGTGATTGATGATGTAGAGTGTGTCTAAGGAGAGCCATATGGAGAGAAAAAATTCTCTATTGATTTCACAGAGAGCAAATTTGCCAAGCAGTGGCCGTGACTCATCCACATGGCTGACACTGACAAAGGATCTTCAAACTGTGCTCCAGGGTTTCAAGATAAATCCTGAGGAGATTTGACTGATCTTATCAGATACAATAGCTACATTTGTTGTTATATAGGTCGTGCTTTATCTTTTTGTTAACGGTCCAGTAGAAAAGTATTAAAATGAATTATAAAATGTAAAGCCATATTAATATGCTGAGCTGTAAAAGGCTCAAGTAAACAACTTCTGACATTGCCAGTTTTACAGAAAACCCACTACTGTTATGGAGTACTGGAGTATGTTGGAATACTATCCTGAATTCACACACCTTTAATATTTAAATGACAACAGAATACCCTTCTGTGACAAAACTAAACAAAAAAGTGCACACAAATGCAGGACCATTTTCTATCTGTATATTCAAAATAGGATAAATATACAGCTACATTCTCTTAACTAATATAATTATTTGTTCTACTAGTGTTTGTAAACAGGTTATCTTGTACAATGAATAACAACTAAAACAACAACATGCAATATATTAATTATTGAAACTGTCTTACTAATTGGATTTGAAACTGTCTCACTACTATTTGTTTCTCAACAAATTTATTGAAAAAAGAATGGAAGGAACAAAAGGCACATTCAGATGTTACCCACTCAAACAAGTCCAGGAGAACAGTTCACAAAAGAACTTGGAAATCACATACCTGCTTTTTGAGATTTTAGCAACTGAAGAATATAAATGACTCCATCATTCTATGAAGGAAATCAGATCAGAAATAATTTCTCATGTAATAATAAATGATAACAATCATGAAAGAATAGCTCGAAACATCTAAGGAAGACATAGATTAGAAAAACTAGAGGGGAATAGGAAAATGGTGGAAACATTGAACGATTCATATAGGAAAGGATCAGTATGCATGAAACAGATTCATGCAGATAACCGGAAATTAAACATTCAATTGAAAGCTTACAAAACTGCTAGAAGGAAACTGAAGATAGACTTTCTGAACTTGAAGACAGTGGTGCATCTAATGAACATATCATGAAAGATCACTTAAATCTAACAAGAAATGAGGAAATTACAACAGCTGAAAAGTAGTGCAAAGAAAAATAAGACAAGATCCATAGGTATTAATGAAAGAGATAGAGTCAACACAAATGACATAAAGACTGCAGAAGTAGTAGCAGAAAATGTCCCAAGCATGGAAGTAGAATCTGATGTACTATTACTGTGGCATATAGAGCACCAAATAGTCACAATCAAAATAAATATACACCTAGATATATAATAATTAATATCTCAGAAATTGAGCACCCATGTTTATGACAACACAATTTGTCATTGCTATATCTTGCCAACAATCCAAATGCCTAGTGACTGAGCATTGGACTTTAAAGACGTGTTCTTACACAATGGAGTATTAGACAGCTATAAAAAAGATAAATTCGGGGCTTTTGCAAATAAATGGATAGAATTATAGACTGTTACATTAAATAAAATAAATCAGACCCACACGTGGAGACATCAGAGTGTTTTCCTAGTAGGAGATGCTCAAAGATTAAATAAGATCTGCAGGTAAAATAGGTATGTGAAACAAAGAATTTCTTCAATAGGAAGGAAAAACAGGCAAGAAGAAAATAACAAAATAAAAAAGGGAAAAATATACACAGGATAATATAGATAATTGCACGCCAAATTCTGCTGATCTTTTCTTATTTATTTATTTTTTATTCTTAATTTTATTGATGAACAAATAGCAATGAGACAGTTTCAAAACCAATTAA
Organism: Octodon degus; assembly: GCF_000260255.1. Lineage (NCBI taxonomy): Eukaryota > Metazoa > Chordata > Mammalia > Rodentia > Octodontidae > Octodon > Octodon degus. The sequence goes on along the minus strand of NW_004524966.1, from coordinate 618,115 downwards.
TAGGAGTTTCAATAATTAATACATTATATATTGTTGTTTTCATAGTGATTATTCATACTAGAAAATGCAGACATGATATCTTGTCCAAATTCTATTAGTATGAAACTTTCTTCCCAATGAACTAAGAGAAAGTAGCTATTATTGTATCTATTATAACTATTTTTGTATATAGAGATACAAAAATATTTGAATCCCTTTTTTTAGTTTAGTTTTGTCAGAGAAGGGTATTCCATCTCCATTTAAATATTGTAGGTGCGTGAATTCAGCAAAACAATCCCATATAGTCCAGTAGTTCACAATAGTAGTGGGTAATCAGTAGGACTGAAAATGTCAGAAGTTGTTGACTTGAGCCTTTTACAGCTCAGCATATTAATATGGCTTCACTTTTCATACCTCGTTGTAATGACTTTCTCCTGGATTGTTAATACCAAGAAAAACCAAGACATATATAACATGAAATGTAACTTCTTTATCTGACAAGGTCAGTCAAATTCCCTCAGGATTTACCGGGAATCCCTGTACCGCAGTTTGTAAGTCCTCTAGCAGTGACAGCCATGTGGATAAGTCATGGCCATTGCTTGACTAATTTGCTCTCTGTGAAAGCCTGAGAGAATGTTTTCTCTCCCTCTGAAACTCTTCATGCACAATCTACGTCATTGATCACTTTCCTCTGTGTCCCCACAATCTCCTTCATTAGAAAATTTTGGACATCCTTGAGTTAAAGGATGTTACAGTATGGGTTCTCCTATGTCCTGAGTCTGCACTGACCATGAATGGCTATAGCCAAATTGATGGCTGTCCTTGTAGCCCTACTTTTTTTTCCTAATATTTGATCTACAAACTTAAGTTGTTTACCCTCAAGAAGAGAAGTTTAGTGAAATTATTACTCTGTAACATAGGCAGTTGAGCTTACCCTCACTGTCTGTCTGCATATGGAAAATCATAGACATATTATGCAACAGGTATTTTCCATCAAGTATTGATATGCTAAACTTGAAATCCCTACAGAATGTGAAGAAAAGAAAGAAAAAATAATTCAGAAAAAAATTTAAAAATTGGAATAAACAGTTGCATATTTTTACACAGACATTTAGTAATCTAACCATATACAGCATTATAGAGGGCATTCCTTCTTGTCCCTTGTTTCCTTTTAGTATTCTTTGCTTTAAAACAGTCATTTATTTGAGAGACAGTATAGCAGTACATGATATGACATGATGAGCAGTACATATTTAGAAGACCAAAATGACAGACATTCCAAGCATGACCTGAGTATTTATTACACATTGCTAATCAGTGCTGTTGCTTAGTTCAGAGGTATCAGCATATATAGTTAGGGTGAGAATCCTACCAATTAACTGCTAGTTTCCAAAACCTGCTGAAGATTCTCAGGATCATTGCATTAACCATCCTGTGCATTAAAATGTATGGCTTTTCCCCTGTCATGTTTCCTAGCTTTTCTCCTTGCCCTTTCTTCGCTGTTTAATCCTAAAGTTTTAGCTTTCCTTTTAAGTGTGTTGTACCTTTCTCTTTTTACTTCTTCTTTTGAGTTTCTACACTACGGATACTATATGGTATTTATACATGTGGGTCTGGTTTATTTCAGTTTTGAGTTTATCATCAAGGGGCATCCACTTATAAATGAAGGCTTTGAGTTAGTCATTCTTTATAGCTGAGTAACACTCCATTGTATAAAAATACCATATCTTTTTAATCTATTCCTCAGGTGACAAACATCTTCCTTGTTTCCAACATTTAGCTATCACACATTGTGCTGTTGTAAACATAGGTACACATATATCACAATAATATGACATTTAATTTTCCCCCAGAAAAATTTCCAGTAGGGATATAGCTGGTTTGAATGGGATTTCCAGTCTTAGTTTTTCTAAGGAGTCTCTACACTGATTTCCATAATGGTAGCACCACTCTACATTACCACCAGCAGTGGAAGAGAATTCCTTTTTCCCCATAGCCTCTCCAAAATTTGTTGTTGGTTGATTTCTTTATGATAGCCATTCTTTTTAGGGTGAGATATTATCTCAGTGTTGCTTTAATTTGCATTTCACGGATGGTAGTGATGTGGAGCATTTTTTCATATATTTATTCACTTTGCTAATTTCGTCATCTGAGAAGTGTGTTCATCTGGGATGCCTATTTCTGGATTGAGTCTTTAAATATTGGCGCCCTAATTTTTTTTTTTTTTTAGTTTTTATAAATTCTAGAGAGAAGATCTTTGTCTGAGTGCTTATTACTTAAGATTTTTTCCAATTTGTGAATTGACTTTTCCCTTTATTGGTAATTTCTTTTGACGTGCAAAAACTTCTCAGTAAGAGCAGGTTCCAGTTGTTAATTCTTTCAAATATTACCCAAGCGACTTGATTTTTTGTTCATGAACTCTGTGCCTATTCCTATGTCTTCAAGAGTTCCTCCTACTTTCTCTTGCAGGAGATTTAGTATTTCTGTTGTAATATTTAGATCATCAATCCATTTTGACTTTAGTTCAGTGCATGGTGATAGATCTGGCTCAAGTTTTAGTCTTCAGCATGTAGAGAGCTAGTTTTTCCAGCAACTTTTGTTAAAGTGGTTATCGTTTTTCAAGTAAACATGTTTGATCCCTTGGTCAAAGATAAGGTGACTGAGTGTGTTTGTACATGCTTCTAGATCTTCTAATCTATTCCATTGATACTCAAGTATATTTCATTACCAATAGCATGCTGATTTAATCACAATAGACTTGTACTATAATTTCAAATCAAGAATTGTAATGCCTCCTGCCTTGACTTTGTTGCCCAATATTGCCTTTGCTATTCTAGGTATTGTTTAGTTCCTAGTAAATTTTAGGAATGAGTTACGTTCGTGGTAGTTTGATGGGAATTACATGAAATCTGTACAGCTATTTTGGGAGTATGGTAGTCTTCACAATGTTGGTTCTTCCTATGTAGGAGCATGGACTATCTGTCCATTTTCTGAAATCCTCTATGATCTCTTTTTCCAGAGTACTGTAATTTCAATTGAATAGTTCTTTGAGTTCTTTAGTTAGATGAATTTCTAAATATTTCATTTTCTGTCTTGTTATTGAAAACATATTGTTTCTCTTAATACTCTCTCAATGTGTTTATTACCTGTGTAGAGGAATGCTCTTGACTTTGTATATTGACTTTATATCCTGTTATGATCTAGACTTTGTGTATTAATTCTAGTAACTTCTTGGTAATTTTTTGTGTCTTTCATGTAGAATATCATGTTATCTGTAAATAAAGATAGTTTAACATCTTTTTAAACCTGTTTTTATTCATTTTATTTTTCTCTTTTGTCTAATGGCTCTAGGTAATGATTCCAGAACTATAATGAATAGGAGTGGTGATAAGAGGACATGCTTGTCATGTACCAGATCTGAGAGTAAAATATTTCAGTATTTCCCCTTTCAGAATTATGTTAGCTCTTGGGTTGTCATAGATGGCTTTTATTAGATTGAAGTAGAGGCCATCTATTCCAATTTTCTGTAGGGCTTTGAGCATGAATTTGTGTTGGACTTTGTCAAAATCTTTTTCTGCATTAATTGAAATGATCATGTTGTTTTTGGATTTGGCTCTATTGACATAGAGACATCACAATACATTGATGTCTCTTCTTTTCAACGGAACAGTTAATGATTAATATTTTATAGTCATTTTTTTCTTTTTAATTTCCTGTAAGTTTTTTGGTATTTTATTTGATTTGTGTTTTTTAGCCTATTTTTTATGTGTTAGTCTTGTAATCTAAACAACGAATTTGATGAGAATATTACGTAATGCAGCAACCATTTTTGAGTTTCAAAAAGTGAGAAAAAAAGGAAAACTAGTATTTTGAAAATAAGACCAAAGAAGTAATTAAAAATTAACTTAAGCATTTCTACAGACCAACAAAACTCCACATTACAATTATCCAAAGCATGTTGCTTGCATACATAAAAAATCTCTCCCTCACCCCCGCTTGTCCTCATCTCAGTAATTCCTTCCATTTGAACTGGATGAATCCCTTTTCATATTATCTAATGCATCCTTCAGGTTTTATTTACTCTTGCAGGATCTAACAATAAGACAATGTAATATTTGCACATGCAGGTCTGATTTAATTCATTTAGAAATATTACCTCTAGTTCGATGAGTTTATTGATAAAACCTCAAATTTATCCTTTTAAATAACTGAATAATTATCCATTGTACAAAACTATCACATATTCTTTATCTATTTGTCAGTTGATGGGTATTTAGATTGTTTCCAATATTTAGCTACGACAAATTGTGCTGGTATAAACATGATTACAAATATATCACTATGGTATAAGATTTTCATCTTTTCTGGAAGAATACTCAGGAGGGAAATAGCTGGGTTGAATGATAGCTCAAATTCTAGTTTTTTGAGGACACTTCATGCTGATTTCCATGGTGATTTTCCCAGTCTGCTCTCCCACTAATAGATGGGTCCCTTTTCCCCCACAGACCCCAGAGCATTTGTTGCTGTTTTGTTTCTTGGTGATAGATATTCTTTCTAAGATGAGATGGAATCTCAGTGTTGTTCTAATTTGGATTTCTTGAATGGCCAGGATTGTTGGACATTTTTAATATACTTATTGGCCATTTGTATTTCTTAATTTGTGAAATATGTATTAATCTAACATGCCCATCTCTTGATTGGGTCTTTGAATTTTCTAGGCCTTTTATTTCTTTATACATTCTAGATAGAAGTCCTTCGCCAGAGGGGCAGTTGGCTAAAATTTTTCCAGTAGGTGGATTTTCATTTTACTTTGTTGGTGATTTTTTTTGAAATGCAGAAACTTTTCAGAAAGAAGATAATCAAACTGCTCATTCTTGAAATATTTTCCATGAAGTTTGGCTTTTGTTCATGAATTAGCCACCTTCCTTTAAGTGTTTAGGATGTCTACCTAATTTTTCCTCCAGGAAATTTAGTGTTTGAGGCTTAGTATTTAAATCTTTGATCCATTTTGACTTTAGCATACTTCATGGTTATAGAGATAGGTCTAATTTTAGCTTTCAGCCTGTGGAAAGCAAGTTTTTCACCACTATTTATTAAAGGGGCCATCTTTCCTTGTTAAAGATAAGGTACCTTAGTATGTTTTTAGTTGGGTCTGCATTGTTTTTTTCTCTTCCACTGATCCTCAGGTCTGTCTTTATGCTGGTACCATGCTGAATTTGTCATCGTACCTTTGTAATGTAATTTTAGTTCATGTATTGTGATGTCTCCTGCCTTTACTTCGTTGCTTAAGCATGTTTTTTATATTCTAACTCTTCTGGTTCCAGATAAATTTCACAAATGTTTTCACTAGGACTGTTAGGTATATTAATGATATATTAATAGGGTTTTCATTGAATCAGTATAATTTTTTGAAGTATGGCCATTTTCACAAAGTTGGTTCTGATCCTGGGGCATGAGATACTGCAATTTTCATTGTATAAATCTTTTACTTTTTTTGTGAGATTGATTCCTCAGCACTTTTTTAGGTGTTATTATGAAAGGGTTTTTGTTTGTTTGTTTGTTTTTTGGTTACTTTTAATCTCTTGGTGCTTTCTTTTTTAAAATAATTTAATTGAGAAATAAATAGCAATGAGACAATTTCAAAACTGATTAGTAAGATAATTTCAATAATTAATGTATTGCATATTGTTGTCCTAGTGGTTATTCATTGTACAAGATGCAGACATGCTACCCTATCCACAAATACTTTTAGAACAAATCTTTCTAGCCATTAGATTAAGAGAATAGAGCTATATATTTATCCTAATCATTTTGAATATATAGATACAAAATGGCCCTTCATTTATATTCAATTTTTTTTAGTTCTGCCAGAAAAGGATATTCTATTGCCATTTAAGTATTGTAGGTGCGAGAATTCAGCAAAATATTCCAATATAGTCCAGTATTCCATAATAATAGTGGGTTTCCCATAAGACTATCTATGTCAGAAGTGTTAACTTGATCTTTTACAGCTCAGCATATTAATATGGCTTTACATTTTATACTTCATTTTCATACTTTTCTCCTGGATGGTTAAGACTGAGATAAAGCAAGACCTATGAAACAAGAAATGTAACATTTGTATCTCATAAGATCGGTTACATCCCCTCAGAACTTATCCTGGAACCTTATACCTCAGTTTGAGATCGTATGTGAGTGTCAGCCATGCGGATGAGTCATGGTCATTGCTTAATCAATTTGCTCTCTGTGAAAGCCTGAGAGAGTGTTTTCTTGGGTGCTTTCATTGTGTATAGAAATACAATTGATTTTTTGAATTATTGATTTATTTATTGCAGGTTCTCACTACACAGAATGGACTTGTGGTAATCCTCATGTCTGAAACTTCCCAGCACTGGGATTACAGGCATGTGCCACCACACCCATTTTATGGGTTAGCACAGAGGCTCAGCATGTTGCCCCAGGGATTGAGACCATTTCCTAATGCTTGCCAGTCACGCACTCAGACGACTAGCAAGCTACTTTTTCAGGCTTGAAATGTTATTGATTTATGAGTGTAACAATTTCTCCAGCTAAATTACTGAACTTGGTTATTAAATCTATAAGTACCTTAGTTGAGTTTTGGAACCTTCTATATATAGTATCATGTCATCTGAAAATAATGATAGTGTCACTTGTTCCTTTGTAATCCTGTGCATTTTTTCTCTTTATCTTGTCTAATTGCTCTGGCTAATGTGTTCACAATGATATTGAAAAGGGGTGGTCTCAGTGGGTATTCTTTTCTTGATCTTGAATTTAAAAAGAAGTTTTTCAACCCTTCTCCACTGCTGGTGGGAATGTAGACTGGTGCAGCCATCATGCAAACCAGTATGGAGACGCCTTAAAAAAATAGGACTGTAAATCCAATTCAAGCCAGCTATCTCCCTATTGGGAATTTTCCCAGAGGAACTGAAAACTTCATATTGTAGTAATATATTTGTACCTATATTTATAGCAGCACAATTTGTGATAGCCAAATCTTGGAAAAAACCAAGATACCCATCACATGAGGAATGGATGAAAAGCATGTGATATTGTTATAGAATGGAGTATTATTCAGCTACAAAGATAGATAAACTTGAAACCTTTATATATAAATGGATGCCACTTGAAGATATATTCATAAGTGAAATAAACCAGACCCACATGTGTAAATATTGTAGTGTCCCTAGTACAAGAACTCAAAAGGAATACAAATAGAAAGGCATAACACATTAAAAGGAATGAAAACTTTAGGATTAGACAATCAAGTGTTGACAAAGAGAAAAGCTAGGCGACAGGGCAGGGCAAAGTCATACATTTCTCTGCATAAGATGGGAAAGGCAATGATCCTGAGAATCTTCAGCAGGTTTTTGAAACCAGCAGCTAATTGGTAGGATTCTCTCCATGACTAACTCATACTTGTGAGCTAAGCAATTGAAAATAGCAATGTATAATAATATGGTCATACTTGGAATGCCTGTCATTTTGGTCTTCTAATTACGTACTGCCTGTCATGACATACCAATTAGTGTAGTACTGTCTCTCAAGCAAACATTGGTTTAAAAAGAAAGGGTAACAAATTAAAACAAGAGACAAGAAAAAAAAGTCACAGGAATGTCTTGCTACACTGTGCTATATGGTTAGATTGCTAAATTTCTGGGTTAAAATATGTAGTTGTTTATTCATATTTTTAAAATATGCTTTTATTATTAATTTTTTCTCCATATTAGTACAGGATTAAAGTTTAATATACCAATACTTTATGGAAAGTATCTGTTCCATGTTATGCCTAAAATGTTTGATATTTAGACAGATAGTGTGGTTAAACCCAACTGACTATCTTGTAGGGTAATAACAATAAGCTTATCTTCTAGAGATTTAACAACCTAAGTTTGCAGACCAAAAATTAGAGAAAAATAAGGGCTTCATGAACAGCTAACATTTTGGCCCTAGCCTTTCAAGGTCAGTGAAAACTCAAGACATTTGAGAATATATACTGCGACATCATGTAACTCAGTTGTGTCCCAAATTTTGTGATCAAGGAGATTATGGGGCCACCGAGGAATGTGATCGATTATGGAAAGATTGCCTAAGGATAGTCACATTGAGGTAAAATATTCTCTCAGCTTTTCTCAGAAAGCAAACTGGTCAAGCAATTGCCGTGGATTAGCCACATGGCTGACACTGACAAAGGACCTACAAACTGCGGTTCAGGGTTTCAGGATAAATCCTGAGGGGACTAGACTGACTTTATCAGATACAAAAGTTACATTGCTCCTTTCATAGGTTCTTACTTTATCTTGTTCTTAAGCATCCAGCAGAAAAGTATGTAAATGAGGTATAAAATATAAAGCCATATTACTATGCAGAGTTGTAAAAGACTCAAGTCAACAACTTCTGACATTGCCAGTGCTACAAAATAAAACCACTACTGTTATGGACTACTGGAGTATATTGAAATATTTTGCTGAATTCACGCACCTGTAATATATAAATGGAATACCCTTCTGTGTCAAAACTGAACCAAAAAAAGGGATACAAATGGATGACTATTTTCTATCTGTATATTCAAAATATTTAGGTTAGACATACAGCTACAATCTCTTAATTCATTGACTAGGAAGATTTGTTCTAATATTATTTGTGGCAGGATATCGCGCCTGCATCTTGTACAATGCATAACCACTAAGAAAACAATATGCAATGTATTTATCATTGAAACTGTCTTACTAATCTGTTTTGGAACTGTCTCACTACTGTTTGTTTCTCAATTAAATTATTAAAAAATAAAGTGAAATGTTTACATTTTGTTCATTAATTGTAATGTCAGCTATTGATATTTCCTATATAGTATTTATAAGGTTGAAGTAAGAACCCTCTTTTCTTATATTCTGTAGGGTATTTATCATCAATGAGCACTGGACTTGTCAAAGGCTTTTTCTGTATCAAGTAAGATCATGTTTTTTGTTTTTTTGTTTTTTGATGATTCTTTTGGATCTATTGATGTGCTGTGTTACATTTATGGATTTGTGTATACTGAAAAACATTGCTGCATTTCTGGGATGAACCATACTTGGTTGTAATGTATAATCTTGATGATTTGCTTTATTCTGTTTGATATTATTTCATTAAGGATTTTTCCATCTATGTTCATTAGAAAGATTGGCCTATAGTTCTCTTTATTTAAAAAAAAATATTTATTTATTTATTTTTGCAGAACCAGGGATTGAACTCAGGCCCTTGCACTTGCCAGGGAAGCGCTTCTTCCACTGAGTCACCTCCCTGGCCCCATATAGTTCTCTTTTTTGATTAGGGATTTCTTGGCTTTTGGTGTCAGAGCTATACTTGGCTCCAGGGGTGAGTTTGGAAGAATTGCTTCTCACTCAATTTCACTGAAGAGTTAGTAGAGTTGGCTTTAGACATTCTCTAAATTTCTTGTAGAACTGTGCTGTGAATCCATCAGTACCTGGACTTTCATTTGGTGGTAGTTTTTATATTACATTTTTAACATCAGTGACTTGTATTTGGTTATTCTGAATTTTTATATGTTCTTGACTTAGATTTGGAAGTTCATATGTGTCTAAAATCTGTCCATTTCTTGTGAAGTTTTCATACTGTGAGAATAAATCTTTGGAAATAATTTCTGATGATGTTCTGAATTTCTATAGGGTGTGTAGTGATTTCACTCTTTCTATTTCTTACTATATGGATTTCAATTTTTTATTTAAGTTTTTTATAAAGTTCGCTAGGACTTTATCATTTTTAAGTATTCTTTCAAACAATCTTTGTCTTAATACTTCTTGTTTTGTTTGTCCCCATTGCATTTATATTGGCTCTGATCTTTATAATTTCCAGATTCTTTGGGCTTAACTTGCTCTTCCTTTCTTAAAATCTTCAGGTTCAGCATAAGATTATATATTTGGTTTCATTCAGTTTTCCCAATGTGAGAATTTACCAGTATAAATGTACTTAAGACAGATTTCAACTCATCCTACATATTAAGTTGTATTTGAATTTTGTTTGATTGCAGATATTGTTTAATTTCTTCTTTAACAACATCTGGAAGAACCTTGATGGACTCTGGACAACTAATTGGACTCTCTTAATCTCTGACATTCCTTAGTCTCTAGCATGCAGATGTGGAGCTACTGCTGGTTCTGGCCCAAACTTTTAAGAAATTAAGTAGATTCTCTATGGCTTGTGGGATGCAACATATCTGTGATCTGTGGGCCCAGCACAAGAAGGCACATAGCTTTCCTGGAGCCATTTAAGAACAATGTTGAATTCTGGGCTGTCTCTGATGCTCTGTCTGGTTGATTACTGGGAGCTTCAAAAATGACAAAATGCAGGAACAAAAGGAAATTTCAATCCTTTAACCCACCCAGAACAGATTTATGAGATAAAGACAAAGAACTGAGAAATCAGACACCTGGAATCTCTAAAATGATAGAAACTTAAGTAAAGAAACAAGTCCATCAGGCGATAGAAAAAATAAGATCAGGGTCAGCAAAATAGCTCAGCGGTCTAAAGCACCTGTTTCAGCAAGCTTAAGCAGGTGTAGAGTACCACGGTTTGATACCTGGCATCACATGCCATACCAGCCCTACCCCCAGCACTAGCTAAGGAAGACAAAAAAAAGTGCAGATAAACAAACAAACAAAACTTAGAAATAATCTCTCTGATCCAAAAAGAAAAGAGAATAATGATGAAAGAATTGCTCAGCACAGCTAAAGAAAACATAGTTTACAAAATAGAGAAAAATACAAAAAATGATGGAAACAATAAATGAACAGTACAGGAAAGAATAAGAAGGCATGTATCTTATTACTTTTCTCTCATTGTTGGGACAAATACCTGACATTCAAAATGAGGGAAGGAAAGGTTTATTTAGCTTGTTTATTGGAGGTTTCATAGTTTAAAACATCCTGAATTATATAGCAAGACCTCAGAGCCTTATTTGTTCAGGAGAGAGGGTCAATGTCTCTTTGGGGTAATGCCATGTCCAGGATAACCCGCTCTATATCTCTAAGAGAAGCCGCCAGTTTGTGGAGACAGTGCCTGCAGCCAGTTTAAAGTCCATGACTTAAATGAGACTTTAGGGGACAACTAGACACAAACCAAAACAGCACAAAACACTATCAAACAGATAAACAGGAAATTAAGAACTCAATTGAAATCTGACAAAATTGACTGAATGAAAGAGAAGAAGGACTTTCAGATCGCAAAGATGTGACCTAAAAATATTTACTATCAAATGAAAATGCAGATCTAGCCTATCAAAACCTGTGGGATACAATACAAGCCGTCGGAAGGGAAAATTATAGAGATAAATCTGTACATACAGGAAATAGAATAAGCCCAAATAAATGATCTTATGTTGTATCTTGAGCTCCAACAAAAGAAGATCAAGTCAAGTCCAAAGTCCAAAGAAGGCAGGAAATTGTAAAAATTAGAGCAGAAATTAATGCATTGGAGATGAAGTTAACAATACAAAGACTAAATGAATCAAAGAGTTGGTTCTTTAAAAGAATAAAAAAAAATGTATAACCACCAAGCCAAACTTATTGAAAAAGAAAAGAAAAAACACAAATTAATGCAATCAAGAATAAAAAGTGCAAAAACATTACAGAGCCAAGAGAAATTCAGAAGCTCAAAAATACCTACTTCTAAAATATTTACTCGCACAGCATGAAAAACACAGAGGAGATGGACAGTTTCCTAAATACATATGAAATATCAAACCTGAGTCAAGAAGATATACAAATTATGGGAGATAACAGGAAAATAAATTGAAGCTCTATTAGTAATTATAATATCAATAACAATAATAATAATAGTAATAAATAATAACAATAATAATAATAATAAGCAACTAGTGGGCCAGTGAGATAGGTGAGTGAAGTAAGTGCCTAATGTGGCAAGCGCAGGGGCCAGGTTTTGATCCATGGAACCACATGCTATGCCAGCACTGTGCCTGGGTGTGCTGAGCAAATGACCAAGTCCAGGCACACATCTGTAATCCCAGTACTGCAGAGGGTGAAAAAAAGAAGATCACTATGAGTCCAAGCTGCTTAGAAAGACTCTGTACCAAATATATAAATGAAAAGAAAATACATAAAACTAAAATCAAAGGAAAACCCAGGTCTGGATGGATTCCCAGTAGAATTCTACAAGAAATTTAAAGGGCTGGTGAGATAACTCAATGATCTAAAGCACCTGTTTAAGGAAGTTTAGGTAGGTCCACGGGGTCATATTTCTATCCCAGGCACCACATGCCTAGCCGCCCACCCTCAAAAAAAAAAAAAAAAAAAAAAAAAAAAAAAAAAAAAAAAAAAAAAAAAGAAAAAAGAAAAAGTAAAGAAATTTGGATAAGCGTTAATGACAACTTTCCTCAAACTCTTCAATGATATTGAAAGGGAAGCAATTCTCCCAAACTCATTCCTGTAGACAAGTATTACTCTGACTCCAAAACCAGAGAAAGGTCCAACTAAAAAGCAGAACAACAGTGAAATCTCTCCAATGAATGTAGATACAAAATACTCAATAAAATAATAGCAAACTAGAATGCAGCAAATCACCAAAAAGATTATACATCATGAGCAAGTGGGATTTTTTCCAAGAATAGAGAGATGATTCAATATATACAAATTCATAAATGTCATACATGATATCAATTGAACCAAGAGAAAAACCAGAAGATCATCTTCACAGGTGCAGAAAAAACTTTTGACAAAGTCCAACATTCATTTATGATAAAAACCCTACAGAGAATTAAAATAGATGGTCTATATCTCAACCTGAAAAAAACCTGAAACCAACAGGCAACATCATATTAAATGGACAAAATGGAAGGCATTTATTTTAATATCAGGAACAAGACAAAGATGTCCACAGTCTCCACTCCTATTGAAAATAGTTCTGGAAATGCTAGCCAAAGAAATTTGACAAGAGAAACAAAAGGTACAAGGATTGGAAAAGAGGAAGTGAAATTATCATTATTTGTAGATAACATGATACTCTACATAAAGTACTCAAAAAACAACCAAGATTCTTGTAGATTTAATCAACAAATTCAGTAATATAGCAGGATACAAAGTCAACATTCAAAATTCAATAGCATTTTTGTACACCAACAATGAATGCATTGAGAGACAATTATGGGAAATCATGCCTTTCACAATAGCATCCAAAAAGTTAAATATTTAGAAATAACTCTTACAAAGGATGTAAAATATTTATAGAGTGAAAACTATGGTACTCTGAGAAAACGATTGTAGAGGATTTTATAAAAAGGAAAAAATATTCCACGCTTCTGATTAGGAAGAACCAACATTGTGAAAATGGCCATACTTCTAAAATTGTTATACAGATTAAATAAAATCTTAATTAAAATACCATTAGTATATCACACAGTACCAATGAAATCGTTCCTCAAGTTCATTTGGAACAAGAAGAGACCCAGAATATCAAAAGCAATCCTGGGAGACAGGAAAGGCAGGAGTTATCACTATCCCTTATCTGAAATGACACACTATAAAGCTACTATGATAAAATCAGCATGATATTGTCAGAGTGAAAGATTTGAGGATCAGTGGAACAGATTAGAAGATGCAGACACAAGTGCAAATACACTCATCCACCTTATCTTTGATACAGGGTCAAATATGCTCACTGGAAGAAAGATATCCTCTTTAATAAATGGTGCCAGAAAAGGCTAAAACTAGAACCATGCCTACCACCATGGAGAAAAATACAGTCAAAAATGAACATAGTTTAAATTTTAAGAGAGCCCAAGTCCGGGACTGGCAAGTGTGGGGGAGAGAGTCCACAATCCCCTGCACCCACTAGACCTCTCCAATTTAAGCCAAGGCTCGCCACCTGAGTGAGAACTTCCACTGTGCTCTCGGGACCCCCCACCCCACCGGAGCTAGCACAAGCCTATGCATGAGTGAAAAATTCCACCGTGCTTTTGGGACCCCTCCAGACCCAGCCTAAACAAGGCCCTGCAAGTGTGTGAGAGACCTTTTGAGCTACCTGTGGCCCCTGAACACCTCCAGATCGATCCCAGGCCTGGCATACAAGCCTGGGGTGAAATTCTGCAACTGAAGAACCTACAGAGAGACTAGGAGTTAGAACCAGCTAGAACCACCCAACTAATCCAGAAACAGAAAATCTTGCGAGAGGGGTGCAACATGTTAATTTCCAATGGCTGCAGCAGGAAGGAGCTGAGCACAACACCTAGACCTGAGCCAGGTACAACAGGATGATCTCAAAATTTATACATCTGCACCTGAATTTCAGTATGTGCTAAGGTTATAGCTGCACCAAAGTTCTGCACCAAAGGTCAGAGGAAAGTGCTATACAAAAAGAAACAGAGAAGGAGCAAAATGTAATCTCAGGCCTTGAGTCACCCAGAACAAGTGCAGAAGACACTACACTGAGGAAATCGGGAATCACACAGCTGAAATGTCTGAATCAATAGTCTGCGAAATAAAGAAACAACAGTAGAAAGGTGCAGATGAACTCAGATCAGAAATAAACTCTTAAATAAAAAAATAAATTTTTAAATTAATATCATCTGAAGTAGAATCAAATACATAAACATATAGAGGAAATCAGATCAGAAATAATCTCTGCAGTAAAAGAATTAATAACTGCCTCTCAAGAAGACAAAAAATAGAGGAGATTAGAAAAACAATGGATTCTTTGAATGAGCAATACAAGAAATCAATAGATTGCATGAAGCAGAATCAAAAAGATATGGAAGAACTTAAAACCTAAACCACAAGCTTCCAAAACCATTTGAAAGAAAGTGAAGGTAGGGATTCAGATTTTGAAAATGCTTTCGCAGCTACTAAAAGGCAAGAAAACAACTAGAACTCAGGAAAAAATAATTCATAACCTGCAAGACAATGCAAAGATGAATAACGTGAGACTAACAGGGATCCATGAGAAAGAAGGAGGCAATACAAATTATATAAAAAGAATATGAACAAAAGTGATAGCAGAAAAATTCCCAAATATGAGGAAACAACAGTCATTCAGGAAACTGAAGAATGCAGAACTCCAAATAGCTTCAACCCTATTAAAAACACACTGAGACATATAATAGTCAAGATCCAGAAATCCAGCACAAGAACAATATACTGAAAGTCACTAGAGAAAAGAAACAGATCACATTTAAAGGAAAACCCATCAGAATTATGTCCAACTTCTCTTCAGAAACCATGAAGTCAAGAAGACAATGGAGCAGAGAGTACTTCAAGTCTTTTATGAAAGGGAATTCCAGCCCAGACTATTGTACTCTGCAAGTCCCTTTCAAATTTGATGGAGAAGTGAAATACTTCCACGACAAAGAACAACTAAAGAATTTCATGATGAGAAAGCCAACCATTTACAGACTACTAAATGATGTTCTAAATAACATGTCTGTCATAAGTCAATATATCTCAATTATAACCATCAATATAAATGGACTCAATTTACCAATTAAAAGAAATAGATGGGCATAGTAGATTAGGAAGCAAAATCCAACAATATGCTGTATAAAAGAAACACAATTAACACTTAAAGAAATAAGTAGGCTGAAAATCAGAGGATGGAAAACAATACTACATGCCCCAGCACCTCAGAAAACAGCAGGAGTAGCAATAATGTTCTCAGACAATCTCAACTTCAAACCAAGAATGATC
>NW_004524966.1:593347-602326 GCF_000260255.1 Octodon degus | reverse complement strand
AGGGGAAAAATTCAAGAGGAAGAGGTAACACTCATAAAAGTGTATGAATGAAACACGGGAGCCCCCAACTATATAAGACAAATCTTAATGGACATAAATGTCTAATATCCACTACCACAGTCTTTTTTTTTTGCGGAACTGGAGATTGAACGCAGGCCCTTGCACTTGCCAGGAAAGCGCTTATTCCACTGAGCCATCTCCCCAGCCCTTGCACTACCACAGTCTTAACAGGAGATCTTAACACAGCCTTATCTCAAAATGATAGGTCAAGCAGACAAAAAGTTAGCAAATAAGTAGCAGGACTGAACCAGAGCTTGGAATAAATGGAGTTAGTGAACATATACAGAGTGTTCCACCAAGCCACAGCAGAATACACATTTTTTTTCCAGCGGCACATGTGGTCATTTTCTATAATAGACCACATACTAGTCCATAAGTCATTATTAAGTATGTGCAAACAAAAAGAAATTATCCTATGCATATTATCTGGCCACAGTGCAAGGAAACTGGAAAGAAATGACAAAAGAATAAGAATCCTTAAAAAAAATCCATAAATACATGGAAATTTAAAAAAAAAACACTCTACGCAGCAACCAATGGGTCACAGATGAAATTGAAGAAGAAATTAAAAAATATCTACAACTCAATGAAAACTCAAACACAGCTTACCTGTGTTTATGAGATGTAATGAAAGTAATTCTTAGATTGAAATTTATAGCTGTGAACTGACACATTAGGAAAACAGAATGGGAAAAAATAAACAACCTAAAGTTCTACCTTCAACATGTAGAAAAGGAGGAGCAAACCACACTCAGAGCCCAAAGAAGGAAAGAAATCATAAAGATTAGAGCAGAACTTAATTCAGTCAAGGCGAAGAAAACAGTTCAAAGAATTAACGAATCAAAAAGCTGATTCTTTGAAAGATTAACTATAAATTATAAGTCCCTAGTTAATCTCATTAAAAACAGGAAACATAAAATTCAAATACAAGAAATAAGGAATGAAAAGTGTGTAATTACCACAGACCCAGTGGAAACTCTGAAGTTTATCAATAGCTACCTTTAGAATCATTACTCTCACCCAATAGAAGACACAGAAGATTTGGAAAGATTTCTAGAAAGGCCCAAATTGCCAAAAATGAATCAAGAATATGTAACAACTATCAATAATAGCCAATGAAGTACTAAATGTAATAAAAAAAAATAAACTACCATCAAAGAAAAGTCCAGATCCTGATGGATTCACAGCTGAATTCTACAAGAAATTTACAGAAGATATAATTTGTATACTCGACAAACTCTTCAATGAAATTCAAAAGGAAGCAGTCTTTCCAAAATCATTCCTGGAGACAAGTATTATAACGATACCAAAACCGGGGAGAGATTCAACTTATAAAGAGAACTAGAGGCCAATTTCCCTCAAGAACATAGATGCAAAAATCCTCAATAAAATCCTAACAAATAGAATACAGCAGGTCACCAAGAAGCTTATTCACTGAGACAGGAAGGATTCAACCCTGGGACTTAAGCGTGGCTCAATATACTCAAATCTGAAAATGTAACACACTGTATCCTTAGAGCCAAATCTAAAAACCACATGATCATCTCAATTGAGGCAGAAAAGCTTTTGAGAAAGTCCAAAATTCATTCATATTCAAAGTTCTACAGAAAAGTGGAATAGATGGCTTGTGTTTCATTCTGATGAAAGCTATCTATAACAATTCAACAGCTGACATAATTCTAAATGGGGAAAAACTAAATTTTTTTACTCTCAGATCAGGGATAACACAAGGTTGTCCTTTATCACCACTTGTATTCAATATAGTTCTGGAGTCATTAGCTAGAGCCATTAGACAACAAGGAGAAAATGAAGAAGAATAAGTAAAATAAAGGTTAAATTATCATTATTTGCAGATGACAGGATATTTTAAATGGAAGACCTGAAAAACTCAACCAAGAAGCTATTAAATTGATAAACAAATTCATTAGCATAGGAGGATACAAAGTCAATACTGAAAAGTCAATAGCATTCCTCTACACAGATAACAAACACACTGAGAGGAAAATTAGAAAAACAATATTTTTTATAATAGCACAGCAGAAGTGAAATACATCATCATTCATCTGACTAAAGATGTCAAAGATCTTTTCAAGGAAAATTACAGTACTCTGAAAGAGAGATTATAGAGGATTTCAGAAAATGGGCAGATATTCCCTGCTCCTGCATAGGAATAACTAACATTGTGAAGAGGGCCATACTCCCAAAATTGTTGTACAGATTACATGCAATCCCTATGAAACTACCAGGAACATAATTTACAAACCTCGAAATATCTATCCTAAATTTATTTAAACCCAAAATGACCTAGAATAGCAAAAGCAAAGCTGAGCAACAAAGTTAACGAAGGAAGCATTACAATTCCTGACTTGAAAATATACTATAAAGCTACTGTGATAAACCCAGCATGGTACTGGGAGCAAAATAGACCTGATGATTAATGCAATAGATTAGAAGATGCAGAAGCCTTATGAGCACATTCAACGACCTTATCTTTGACAGAGGCCAACCATGCTTACTGGAAGAAAGATAGCATCATTAACAAAACTGGAAAAACTGTCTCTCAACATGCCAAATACTAAAACCTGACCGAGGTCTATCATCATGCACTAACCTAAAGTAAAAACAGATCAAAGATCTAAACATTAAAACAGAAATACTAAAGTATCTGAAAGACAAATTAAGAGGAATTCTTGAAGACACAGGGGTAGGCAGAGAGTTCATGAACAAAAATCAAATTGCGCAGGTAATACTTGAAAGAATTAACAACTGGGACTTCCACTTATTTAGTAGATTTTGCAGAAAGATTTCTTTCAAAAGAAATTACGAACAAAGTCAAAAGACAACATACAAATTTGGAAAAATCTTGACAAATAAGCACTCAGACAAAGATCTGCTTTCTAGAATTCATAAAGATCTAAAACACATGAGGGATCCAAAACTTAAAACCCGATCCAGAAATGGGCCTCTGCGATGAACACACACATCTCAGTGGACAAAATTATAGAAGCAAATAAATATTTGAAAAAATGCTCTGTATCAATAGCCTTCTGTGAAATGGAAATTGAAACAACACAGATAGCATCTCACCCCAGAAAGAATGGCTATCATAAAGAAATCGACCAAAAACTAACATTAGAGAGGCTGTGGGGCAAAAGGAACCCTGCTCCACTGATGGTGTCAATGTAGACTGGTGCAACCATTATGGAAATCAGTGTGGAGACTCCTTAAAGTACTAGGACTGGAAATCCCATTCCAACCAGCTATTTCCCTCCTGGAAATTTTCTCTGAGCAACTGAAAACATCATATCACAGTGATATAAGTGTACCTATGTATACAGCAGCACAATTTGTAATAGCCAAATCTTGGAAATAACCAAAATGCCCATCACTGATCAGTAGTTGAAAAATATGTGGTATTTTTATAGCTGAGTAATCCTCAGCTTTAAAGAATGACAAACTTGACACCTCTTTATTTAAATGGATGCCACTTGAGGATATATTCATAAGTGAAGTAAACCCAGCCCATATGTGTAAATGTCACATAGTCTCTCTAATACAAGAACTCAAGAGAAGAAATGAATTTAGAAAGGTATAACACAATTATAAGGAAAATGAAAACTTGAGAATTAGACAGTGAAAAGAGAGCAGGAGAAAAGCATGGAAACATCACAGGGAAAAGCCATACATTTATATGCATAAGGTGGGTAAGACAATGATCCTGAGAATCTTCAGCAGGCTTTTGAAACTAGAAGTTAATTGGTAGGATTCTCTCCCTGACTAACTATATATGCTGATACCTGTGAATTAAGCAACTACAATGAAAATAGCAATGTGTTATAGTAGGTTCTTGCTTGGAATGCCTGACATTTTGGTATTCTGAATATGTAGTGCTTGCATTACATAACAATTACTGTCATATTATCTCTCAAGTAAATGTTTAAAAAAAAGGGTAATAAAAAGTGTAATAAATGAAAACAAGAGACAAGAAAAACATGTTACAGGAGTCTTGTGCTACAATGCTTTATATGGTTAGATCTTTAAATTTCTGTGTTTTAACTTTCCTACTAGCCTGCTTTGAAACTGTCTCTTTGCTATTTGTTTTTCAATAAAATTAAAAAAATAGTAAAAAAGATAAATTTCTGTTTAAAATATGTATTTGTTTATTACTGTTTTTTAAACTTTTTATATTTTAAAAAATTTTTCTTCATATTCTGTAGAAAGTTAAAGTTTAACATATGAATACTGAATGGAAAATACCTGTTCCATGTTTTGCCAAAGATGTTTTATATTCAGACACATAGTGTGGTTAAGACCAACTAACTATCTTGTAAGTTAATAATAATAAGCGTCTCTTCTGGAACTTTAACAACCTAAGTTTGCAGACCAAAAATTAGAGAAAAAGATGGGCTGCAAGTACAGCCAACCTTTTGGCCCTAGCCTTTCAAGGTCTATGAAGACTCAGGACACAGGTGAACCTGTACTACAACATCGTGTATCTCAATTGTGCCAAAAATTTTCTGATCAAGGAGATTATGGGGCCACCAAGGAATGTGATTGATGATGTAGAGTGTGCATAAGGGGAATTACATGGAGAGAAAACATTCTCTCAGCCTTCCACAGAGAGCAAATTGATCAAGCAATGGCTGTGACTCATCCACATGGTGGACATTGACAAAGGATCTACAAGCTGTAGTGGTACAGGGCTTCAGGGTAAATCCTTAGGGGGCTTGACTGACCTTATCAGATATAAATGTTCCATTTCTTATTATATAGGTCTTGCTTTATCTTGGTCTTAGCCATCCAGCAGAAAAGCATTAAAACGAAGTACAAAAAATAAAGTCATATTAATTTACTGAACTGTAAAAGGCTTAAATCAACAACTTCTGACATTGCCAGTTTTTTCTTATGGAAAACCCATTACTATTATGGGCTACTTGACTACATTGGAATATTTTGTTGAATTCGCTCATCTGCAATATTTAAATGACAATGGAATACCCTTCTCTGACAAAACTAAAGAAAGAAAGGGAATACAAATGAATGACCATTTTGTATCTGCATATTCAAAATAGTTAGGGTAGATATACAGCTACATTCTCTTAATTTAATGAATAGAAAGATTTGTTGTAATAGGTTTGATTTGAGGACAGGATATCATGTCTGCATCTTGTACAATGAATAACCACTAATACAACAAAATGCATTATTTTAATTGTTGAAACTGTGTTACTAACCGATTTTGAAAGTATCTCATTGGTATTTGTTTCTCAATAAAATTATTTTTAAAAAACATAGTTAAAGAGAAACACTAAATCCTCTAGAAGAAAATGTTGTAATATTAAAGACATAGGGTTGGTAAAGAATTCATGTAGAAAATCCAAACTGCATGGGAAACATTTCAAAGAATCAATAACTGGGATCTCATTATTTGACTAGTGTCCATATTTCAAAGGAAATATCTAACAGAATATAAAGAAAACCCACAAGCTGGGAAACATAATAGCTGACTGTTTATCAAACAAAAACTTTCTTTGTAGAACTTACAAAGAATTTTTAAAAATCAGGTCCCTCAAATTAGAAGAACCTATGTAAAATGTGTATTTCAGTTGAATATAAACCTCTGAGAAGAAGAAATATAAATGGCAAGTAAATATATGAAAAAATATTCTGCATCATTGGTAATTTGAGAAATGCAAATTAAAGCGATACTGAAATTTCATCTCACCCCCAAAAGAATGGCTAACATCAAGAAGTCAGCCAAAAACAAAGGCTAGGGTGCTCTGGAGATAAAGGAACCATTCTCCACTGTTGGTTCGGCTGCAGACTGGTTTAACCACTATGTAAATGAGTATGGAGATTCCTTCAAAATCTAGGATTGGAGATTCCATTCAATCCAGCTATTCTCCTCTTGGATATTTTTCCAAAGCACTGAAAACCTCATACCACAGTGCAGCAATGTTTATGGTGGTGCAATTTGTAATAGCTAAAACCTTGAAGCAAACCAGACATCTTTTGACTGAAAAATGTATAAAGAATATATGACATTTTTACAAAGTGAAGTATTGTTCACCTATAAAACAGCAAAAATTTGAGTTTTTTGTTGTTAAACTGATGCAACTAGGGAAATACTCTTAAGTGAAATAAATCAGAACTGCATGAACATATATTGTCTTGTCTGCTTAGAGAACCTGAAAGAGGAAACTGGAATCTTCAGGGGTACAGTAGATGCCTAAAAAATGGAAATAACTTATTCAAAATGACAGTGTTACTGAGTTGAGGAGAAAAACAAGAGAGTGAGTGGGGTAATGAGATTTAACTTTGTATGTAACTAGGATGCTTTAGGCAACTATATTGTGCATTTCTGCTCTTCTATGGAAAGCAGATAATATTGAATTTCTTTCTCTTTTTTCATTTTTTTCTGCTTTTTCTCTTCTTAATTTCTTATGTATTTCTTTATTTTCTTTCTTCTTCTAATTTTACATGCATATATCTGGTAATATGAATAACTGGAAGAGAACACCATATATTACAACAAATATTGTGAAATTCACACTATTTTGTTAAGTGAAATTCTGTATCCCTTGTAATTTTTTGTTTGAATTCTAATTTATGCTCCCTTTAAAAATAAAAAAAATAATGTCATCTGTGACTCATTGATTTTTTCATGAGGGTATTATTTTGCTGCCCTGTGTTTATAAAGTTTTTGCTGATACTTTCTTTAAAACTTTCCAGTTTCATTGAACTATGGTCAGATAATATGCATACAATAATTTCTATTTCTTTGCATTTACTTATGTATATTCTATATGTTAGCATATGGTCTCTTTGGAAAATGTCCTATGCACAGCTGAGAAGAATGTGTATTCCAATACTGTTGGTTGGAACACTCAGTTCAGGTCTACTAAGTCCATTTCTTCACAAGTTTGATTCACTTCTGTTTCTTTGTTGATTTTTCTCCGTAGTTGATTTATTTGTTTGTTTCAATGGCTTGTTAAAATCTAGAAAATTATGTTGTTGTTCATTTGATTTTCCATGTATATTAAAATTTGTCTTATATAGTTGGGCACTACACCAATGGATGCATATCTATTTATAATTATTATCTCTTTCTCTTGCAATTTTTCCATAACAAATAAAAATTGACCTTCTTTATCTCTTTTGATCATTCTAGGCTTGATTTAGCCATTTTCAGCAACCAGAATAGATATCCATGCATTTTTATAGGTTTCTGAAGCATGATGCATTGTTTTCCACCCTTTGACATTCAGAACATTAATTTCTTTTTTTAGTTATATGTTTTTCTTGTATGTAGCATATTGTTGGATTTCTTTTCCTTATTCACTGCTTCTTTTAATTGGCAAATTCAGATCATTTATATTGATGATTATTTCTGATATGTGTTGACATATTTTTGTTATGTTGTTTTTCTACTGTAAGATCCCCCAATTTTTCCTCTCTGATTCTTTGCTTGCTGTCCTTAGCAGTTCTCTTCCATTGTTGTTCTTGAAGTTGTGGTCATCCTTGGTTTTGTCTACAATATCTGTCAGTATTAGAATTTATTCTCAAACAAACCAAGGACCTATTTATTCATGTCTGCTATTTCTTTTGTCTTGTCACTCTTTTGCTAGTGAATGTTTTCCTCACTACTAAGATAATATTATCTCTGATTTTCACTTTCACCATAGCACTATAACAATCTTTCCAGTACTCAAACCTGATCATTTAGTATTTCTTCAAAACTCTTCAGTGTTTTTGTATTAGGGAAAAAAGTAACCAAGCTGCTGAATGTATAGTCCCAAAATCTTTATGATTCTGACGCCAAGCTACTGGCATAATCTTATGTTCAATTGATGTACTTCCTAATTTCCTGCTGTATTAAATTCCAAGGTTAGCTATAGTACATTATCACAAATATTGCAGCTATAAAAAACAGAATTTTATGCTTTTGCTATTATATTCCCAATTAAGATGTCTTCCAGTTTAATTCTTTCTGGATATTATGAAGGAAAACCACTAATATATCACTGCACTTTATGTGGTTCCCAAACCTATATTTGTTCTTTATACACATAGATTAAATTCCTTTGGCCTAAAATTTAATTCCTCATGTATGTTGATAACGTTTTTCTTGTTTTAAATCCTGTCATATAACAAGGCCTAGTTTTTTCTAACTCTTGTCAAAAGATTTAATATTTTCTCCATATTTCTAATAGTGATTTATCAGTACATCACTAAGAAAAATCTCCTGTGTGTCTGTTTTGAATTGCAACTCCTAAAAGATTTGAATAATGCATTTTTGTTTTGCATGTCTAGATTACCCTTCATTAGTCAAAAACATTTTTATAACTGGAAAAACTGAATTGTGGGTGTCAAAACTCAGGCAAGAGAATTCTCAAGCGGTAATTCCTCTGTATGAGTTGTTACCAGACTCTCAAGATGATGCCATCAACACAGAATTTATAACTCTAACTTCAAATATTTTTGTTTTATATATTTAGTATATAATCTACAGGCTCTATAGGGTCTCACTACATAGATCAGACTCATAGTGATTCTCCAGTTTTCAGCCTCCCAAGCACTGGGACTGCAGGTGTGTGCCACCATGCCCAGTCTCAATCATCATCTCAGCATACCCTGCAGGCAGGGCCAGTATGGGCTACAGGGACCAAACCCTGGCTGCTGTGCCCTGCTTGAGCAGGTGCTTTAGTCCGCTGAGATACAGCTAAGTTGGAATTATCTAAATAAACTTCTAATGCCATTCTTTTTTTTATCAGTTATTTTTATTTTAAAGAAGGAAAAAAGAAATAAAAACAGTGGTACAAAATCTCAAAACAAGATTTTAGGAGAGTAACAATGGTTAGTACATTGTGTGTTGTTATTGCCAAAGTAGTTTCTCATTTTATAAGACATAGGCAAGAA
>NW_004524966.1:581850-591540 GCF_000260255.1 Octodon degus | reverse complement strand
GCTGGGGCTGCGCTCCGGGTCTGTTCAGGATCCCGCGGCCTGGGTCGTCTCACTCACTCACGGGCCCTGCGCTCTGGGTCTGTTCAGGATCCCGTGGCCTGGGTCGTCTCACTCCCTCGCCGGCCTGCGCTCTGGGTCTGTTCAGGACCCCGCGGCCTGGGTCGTCTCCTAATGCCATTCTTAAAGTATTATAAATAGACTAAATTGAGAATAAACTTAAACATTGCTCTTTTTTTGGACTAATGATAAATTATAGGTAGAATAGCTTCAGCAAATTTCCTAGACCCTAAATTAAGTTTGCATTGACTTTAAATACCAGTGGCTTTTTAGGAATGAGAGATCTGTGTTACTAAATACCCACTCTTTAATGCAAAGATTTATGTTTACTTTTTCAAATGGTTCAATCTCACACATAAACACTAAGCAGATTCCTAATGAAAGACTAATTTATAAAACGACCATTTAATGTTTTTACAATTTAATAAATAGTTTTTTCTTTCTTATTGTAAGCTTACTGTAAGGTAATTTATAAACATATTTCTGTCTTTGGTGATTGAAACAATGGATCACATTTCTTCTGACAAAGACGGTAGTAAGCTCTAAACAAATTCAGCTTGCTGAAATTTCCTTACCTCTTGTCTGCGAATGGAACTTGATTTTCATTAATCCAGAGCTGCTGCACCAGAGATTATTTCAATCAACTCTTTGGTGATGATGGCTTGGCGAGTGCGATTAAATGTCAAAGTCAATTTATCAATCGTCTCAGAAGCGTTCTTGCTGGAATTGTCCATCGCCGGCATCCTAGGACTTTGCCCATTGGTGTTGGATTCATTCAGGGAGTGGGAGATGATATTGGCCAGATTGTCCTCTTGGTAATTCTGCAACTCATCAGCATCAATATCATCATAGATACTTATGCTCTCAGTATTTGCAATGGTATTAAGGGAGAGGATGGGCTTTTTCTTCTGTTTTATAGGAGATAACAGGCTTGAATTGAGTAAAGATGACAGAGCCCTCATCAAATTCATATCCAGAATTGAATAATTCAAGAACAATAATGGATGTATCTCCAAAAGTAGCAGGCTTTCTTCTCACATCCTTGAAGGTCACCAGAAACTGGTCAGAATGGGTCCTGGAAAGTGTGCCCCTAATTTTATCACCAATTCCAATGAGCATAAACTCTTTTTCAGCCACCATGAGTGTGGCCAACTAAATCTTTATCTGTTTAGCAACTGAGGAATGAATAACACTGCAAAGTCTTTGATCTGAAGATACACCTATGAGAAGGAGTTTCCTTTCATCTTCAGGTACCTTAATATCAGCTTTTTCAAAAAGAGCAAAAGATACTATTCCATATATTCGAGACAGTTTCAGCTACCTCTCAATTCAGACATATTTTGCTGCTGCTACCATTTTCATAGAGTTGGTAATTTCTTGATGAATGTAGTCATGAGAGTTGTTCAGCAGTATTCAATTTATGGTTTTCCTCATTGGTCTTCAATAAGTGTAAGAAGTTATTGTATGAAACATCTGTCAAACTAGTAAGACTGCACTGAAGCATCCATCATTTTCAGGATTGTTGGTTAGCTGGGCATATTTACCACAAATAACCTTGCCTCCTTGTGTCATAAGGCCCAACTCATTCACATTTACCTCAGTCACTGTTCCTTTTGTAATGACACCCAAAATTGTATACAATGGCGATGAAGGATTCATTTTCACACCAACTACTGGCAGGCAAAAGGTGACATTCTGTTCACGATGTGTTACATGGGCTTTTTTAAAATGTAAGCTCATTGGTCTAGTGAATCTTTTATATATAGGCGGTTTACTTGTAAAGTAATCTCCAACAAAGCAGACTTTAGTAATTATTCTCTTCCATGCCTTCTTTTTTCTCTTTCCAGTTTGAGCAACTTTTAATACTTTCATTTCTATTTGGGCACTAACTTTGAGCAGAAGAATTTCCCATTTTCCTGTCTTTTCTTTCTGTTTTTGTTTAGTCATGTTGGAAAAGTACTTTTGCACGACACTGTTCTTTGTCCAGCAGGTAGGCAGGTGCTGCTCCTTGTGGAGTCTTTTCATGTTTGTTTTCTTTCTCCTTTCATGCATCTTGATAGTTTTCTTCATTTGTATTTTCTCCACATGGCACTGCTTGTGAAAGAGTTTGGCTTTCAAGCCAATCTTTACTTTTTTTTTTTCTTCTTTGAACATTCATGAGCTTCTCAAATTTACTTCTTTCTCTTTTTCTCCTGATAATCCACGTGGTACCCATAGCATTTACGGTGTAATTCAATCTGTTCATTCTGTTGCATGATGGCAACTGCAGAGTCACTGCAGGTGGCCTCAGGTGTGCAAAAAAAGTCCTAACTTTGGGGTGTTCCAGACACATGAGCTTTCTCCTTCTGTCTATGTTGAGAAGGATGAATGATCGCTGTGATGACAATGAAGATGAGTGAACTGAAAATGCAAGTGAAATTAAATATCAAAGAGGATAATTTGGAGAATATATCAAAACACCATTTAAATATTTAATCAGTTGGACTTGGAGTCTGGAAGACCTGGATTGGAATTGTTTTGTGCTATTTCATAACTGAGTGACCTTTGGTGACACTAAATCCTATTTTTTATTCATTCTAATATAAAAAATTTGGCTTCCCTGATGCCATATGAATTAAAATAACAAGAACTTTCTAGGCACTTGTTTTGTAGGTGTTTAGTCAATGAAGACAAAGTCTCTTTGTAGTGAATGCTTGTTTTATTGATCTTTTTTGTAGTAGGCTGGTACCAGAGTATATGAGTGGCAGAATGTGTACCTAATTTGACACTTTGATTTAGACAAAAAACACATAAAACTGCTCTTTCAGTCTGCTGAAAACAACGTTGACTTTTCAAACTCTTGTACATGTATGGCACCTGGCAGAACTTCAGCTACCCACTCACCTCTTCAACACATTTTATTAAAAGGAGATCTGATGTGTTTTCAGAACTGAAAACTTCTTTGTGGAAAAGTATTAGATTTATATGAAGCTGGTGTCTAGCTTAAATTAAGAGAAGGGCATAGTGATTCATTCAATCCAAATTTTGAGAAATCAGGATAGTGAGAAACATGAGTCTTGCAACAGTGAGAGTATATCACAAGGAACTTTTGTTTCTTTTCTGACCTGATGATAATTTAGAAACTTGAGTATGTTATCAAAATTTTCTGAGGGATCAACTACACCTAGACTTTTGGCACCCAGCTTCAGAGTGGTTTAGGCCTGGACTGGAGTCCAATAACCTGTGCTTTTTGTTCACTGGTGATTGCTTATGTTGCTTGTCTAAGAGCTAAACTTTAAGTATTAATATTTTAAAGAAATAACACTAATCTCACAAAAATTGTCTTGACTAATAATGCTTAACTGTTTAATACATAATTTAATATATTTTTCTAAAAAATTACTTTTTTCTGTTTATTTATATATTGGATAAACTCACTATGCAGTCTCTTTTCTCAGCCTCCACAGTGCTGGGATTACAGGTGTGCAAGACTATGCCCAGTTTGGGGCAACACTTTGTGCCAGGGGTTCTGGGGTCTAGCACAACATACAGTACAAGGAATTAAACTTGGATATTTTCACTTACAGACAGGCACTTGGCCCTCTGAGCTATCTCCCCAGCTCTGCAATATACTTCTTCCATGTAAGAAAGGGATTGATTTTCTTTAATCTTACAGAAAAGATGCTAAGGAGATATGTTTTCCATCATAATATTTCAAATTTCTCATTAAGAGCATCTCCTGGAGTTCACATAGCATGGTATGTACAATAAGATGTTGGCAGCAACAGCTGTCGTAAGTGTTGCATCATTTTATAGTAATGACATTTACCAGTGGAAGCCAACAAATGGCCTTAAAACAAGAAGTAAATCACTGATTTACTTTATTTTGTAAAACATAAGCTTCATTATGTTGCTTTCTGCTATAAGACACTTACTACGTCTCTCTGTTTTCCTTCAATGGTTTATGTGAGAAGAAAATGACATTACATTTGCAGAAGTTACATAACATGTAGTGCTGAGAATTCTGATGCAGTTTTTCTAAGATAAAAGATACCTAGTTAAATATTATTTTACATAAATGACATGCATTTTGAAATACAGATGTACCTATGTGTTATTTGAAATATCATTAGACTAAATCTTGTTCTTTTAAAACACAAATTTAACTGGCTGTCTTAAAGTTTTCCCAAACTGAATATCCTACTGTTGATGTACCCAGATTTAATGGTGATGTGATTGGTCATTTGTGCTATTGAAATGGAAGTGGGGGTTAGTGGCTAGAGATATTAAAAATATAATTCTTATATTATAAATGGAATGCTCCATCATTCCTTCACTGATGTGTATGAAGACCCTTCACATTACTAGGCAAACAAGGAGATATGTTTTCCATCATAATATTTCAAATTTCTCATTGAGAGCATCTCCTGGAATTCACATAGCATGGTATGTACAATAAGATGTTGGCAGCAACAGCTGTAGTAAGTGTTGCATCATTTTGTAGTAATGGCATTTACCAGTGGAAGTCAACAAATTGCCTTAAAACAAGAGAAGCTGCAATTTTGCCATCAAATGAATGTCTGTCACTGAACCAGTCGCAGCGTTGCAAGCACAGCTGATTTCCTGAACAGCATGTGACACATTTTCACTTTAATCTTTACATTTGACTAAATTGTTCTGCTACTTTAGAACCAGAATATACTAATGCCAACAGTGTCAAATCAATGTTTGGATAAGTACCCTACAATCTTCTTCATATTAAGCCTTTCCTTAAGTGAAGTTTTTGTCCTGAAATAGAGTTGAAGTCCCTGTGACAGACTTGTAATAAAATACTTCCTATCACTGAAAGTAAAGTTGGTAAGTAATATAAATATCAAATTTGGATGACACTGAAGTAGATCTACCATGAAAGATGGACTGTTTTACTTTAAGGGACCACATTCTACTAGCAAAAATATACTTAGAAATGGGATCTATAGAAGGTAGTTTGGTGAAGATGAGGTCACTAGGGTGACACCATGTTGACATTAGTGTCCTTATTAGAAAAATTAACCAAAACTCCACTTGATGCCTGTCATCATGTTATGACACATTTAGAAGGCAGACATCTGTGGGTCAAGTTCAGGATCTTCACTACACAACTAACTATTCTGCCACCATGATCACAGATTCCCTGCTTCTATAACTATGGAAAATAAATATTTATTTGGTAAATAACATATTGTGTACTATTTTGTATAAAACCTCAAACTGAGTAAGATGTTATAAATATATAATTGACACAGGCATAGATGGAACACAGATGTGCATGTTGAAGCTAACCAGTGGTTATTGGTAACATTCAGAAAGCAGGACTTATTCAGAAGCTTGATACCCTGAGGAAATCACTTAAAATTATTGATAATCTGTGGAAGCCTTTTTGGATGAAGATAAACAAACACTGCATTGATAATAAAATGTAGTACATTATAATTTATCATATACAAAAGTAATCTGAAAAGGATGTCTCACTAAACATATTCACTTGAAAAAACTAAAAGAAAGAAACATAAATCAATGTTCTAATCTATTTCAAGAACCTATAAAAGAGCAAAATAAATCCAGATAATTGGAAGGAAGAAAATTATAAAGACATGCTCATACATGGATGAAATTGAAAATAAAAACATATAGAAAAATCCAATACAATAAAAAGTTAGTAGTTAGAAAAAACAACTTTTTAAAAATTTAAGCAAGACTGAGAAAATTGTAAAGACAAAAAATAGAAATCAAAAATAGCCAAATAAAATACACCAATCCTTTCGACATCAAAAGAAAAATAAATATACTACACCTCTCTACCCACATAAACCTATCAACTTAGTTGAACTGTATTGATCCCTCGAGAAACACAAAATGCTACCTGCATCAACTTCTGGAAAAATTGAAAATATAATATGAAAAAATCTCAGTGGTTCAAATATAACTGTAATAGTTTTTTCACAACTTACATAATTTTAAAAGGTGACGATATTTAGATTTAATTCACAGTGTATTTTTAAACTGCCTTTCTCTATATGCATCACTGTGTTGGTTCTGGATTTAAATTTTATTATGAAATGAGGTTCCAATTCCAGGGAACAGTGAGAGGATTACAGCATCCTAGAAATAGATTGGTGCTTTTAAGCACAGTCATCAATTCCGCGATTTGGAGGAAAGTCTGGATGTTTTCAGAATAGAGGCATCATTTGAACTGGAGAGACAAAATTTCATTGGATTAGGGGCTGACCAGATAGCGCAATGGATTAAAGGGCCTGCTTAAGCAGATACAGGGTTCACACTTTGAACCCTGACATGCTATGCCTTGTCCTTCCTAGGGGTGTGCTGAGAGGGCATCTGAGACTGGGTGTGGGGATGCATACCTATAATCCCAATGCTTGGGAGGCTGAAAACAGGAGTATCACTACAAGTCCAATCTGTGTAGTGCGACCCTATACTAAATACAAAAAAAAGAAAGGAACAACAAAACAACAACGACAAAAACACAAAAAAAATTTATTGGATTTCATGACAAATATAAGGAAGACAAACATCACTGGTATAATTACTATGATGGTGAGACCAGGTGGACAAAGGAAGGCTGATTGGGTCTTGCAGATTTGGAAGGGGTCAGAAAGAGTTGCTAGAGTTTTGATTTAATTAAGTAGACAGTGAAAATAATTTTAAGGCAAGAATTAGTATTGTTAGGCATGTGTGTTACATATGTTTAAGGTAGCTGTGATTTATCCAGAAGGGAACAGTTATGGAGCAAAGGTGAGACATCTGCTCAGGGAAAACAGAATAATGCAACTAAAACCAGAAATAATGATGGCCAGAACTAGGCAGAGTCCTTCAAGTAGACGAGAATTGGATGAAGTGTGTTGTTTTCATTCAAAGTGAACTCAGAAAGAGGAAAGGAAGATTAGGGGAAAATTAGTTCCATATTATAGTGTAGAATTTGAAAAGGATGGATGCCAAACAGGTGAGAAACATTCATTTGTGAGAACAAAGAATGTGAGAAAGGCTGGAACAACTAGATCTGGACATTAGAAGAAAGTTTCAGAGCCTTGGGATGTCTCAGTTATACACTCAGTGGCCTGAGATGTAGCATCCTCAAATGGCTTTATCTGTCTAGCATGCAGCTGGATTGAATATTAAATATTTAATAGGTATTTAAATATTGCTACCTTTTAGAAAGATATTAGAAGCTCCTTGGAAGGCATCCAAATGAAAATGCTGATGAATCTGATTTTTCCTTACCTGAGAGACCCTGTACTAAATACAAAAGTCTGGAAAAAAAATTTGCTAGTGGTTGCCACTCACTATAGGACTTCACAGGTTGTTACAGCATAAGAAACAATACATGAACTAGGTAGTCAGCCTCCTAGCATACAAAAACACAAGAAAAAGGAAAAAAATAAAAAATGCATTCCATCTGAATGCGGGGAAGGCGGATACCACCAGAGGGCAGCAACACCTTCCGAGGACCAATGGCCAAACAAAGCAGTCATAACAGGTTTTGTCACGGAGTCCTTGGATATTAGGGAAATGTTCAACGTGGTCATCGATGACCAGCACACATCAAGGTAGGAAAGCTGTCAGAATGTCAAAGCTATCATTACTCTCAAGCCTTGCAAGTTCCCAAGCAGGCAGGTGATTTCTAATAACCTAGTTCACAATTTCTCTACATAGAAAATGGATTTTTTTTCTTTACTAAGAGAAACTTCCCATTCTTTCTGGAGAAGGGACATTAAACAGAGATGATCTTGGGGTCAGTGTCCTTCGTGTCTTCAGGGTCTTCTGTGATCCAAGTCAGACAATGGATGAGCTGATGTAAATTCAAACAGTAAAGGTGGAGCCTGAAAATGTGATGCATGCTCAAACAGCACTGGATGCCTGAATTTCAGTTCCCAGCTAGTCTGTCTAGAGCGTGGAAGATGCTAATAGAGGGTTTGTCTTAGTCATTCTTTAACAATGATACACTTTCTCTCATGTTACAAACCTCTGAGACAATATTTGCTCTATTCAAAATAACTCACCCAGCGTGCCTCCTCTCCCTGGCCTTTTGATAGAAGGAATGAGTAAGGCAACGTGTGTTTAGATGCTATCCTTTTCATTGTAATCCTTCTGGAAGATAAACCACATACTTTCCCTAACTATATTTAAGGAAATATTTTTATAATGTAAATATTTTTAATAAACCTAGTCATGACTGAGAAGAAAGAGATGCCTGGAAGTCAGCACTAAGCAGTGAGTAGGTTAGATACTCAGAATGACAAAGGAGAAGCTATGTTCTGCCCTAAAATGGCTTGAATACAAAGTTCTTATTGCATTCTTCCAAACAATTTGGGAGGGACATAAAGAAAGCATACATGCCCTTCCATAGCCTCAGAAAGCAAACTGCACCAAAGCCAGATGATAAAGCTGGGAAGCCCTTATTCTTCAATGTTTAAAGTGAATCATTAATAATAATAATAATAATAATAATAATAATGATAATGAATCCAATAATTTTAGGGCCATCTTATACTTAAACATAAAGAGTATATGTTACTTTAACACTAAACTACTGTTAAAACTGTGATTCCCTGATCTGAAAACAAGTCTAAACAGAAGCAAAAACAAGAAAATAACCATGTTTTGAATTTCTCTTTTTTACTTTGTTGGATGTCCTGCTTAGTGTTGTTTTGGTACAGCAAGCACCATAGCCTATTCAGCATTGCACTAGATTTAAGTGTTTTGGAAGCTGATGTTGCTAAGCTATGACTATATTTTCAAATGTAAAAATATATTCCTCTGAAAAATATGCTTGCTATGATCTTTGTGCCGCCTTCAAATATTTATGTATTTCCTAAGTAAAATGTGTTTGATTAATTTAAATGTGAGCGGAAAGGAAAATAGTGTGAGTAGTTAAAATCATGATACTTTTTCCCTGTGACTTCAATCACACATGCTTTCATAAAATATGTTATACATCATATTCCTAGGACAGTAGATTTTTAAGTTGGTAATACGGTGTATTGTTCATATCTTCCTTTACAGCATCTACATTTCTTTTCTTTTTTTAATATTTATTTATTTTTATTTATTACATTTATTTATTGTGTGTGTGTGTGGCCAGCTCAGCCCACCAGGGGGCGGGGCTGGCTGGCATGTGGTGCTGGGGGATTGAACCGAGGTCCCTGTGCTTTACCAAGCTTGTTTCAAGTAGGTGCTTTAGACCACGAGCCATCTCTCCAGCCCCTACATTTCTTTTCTTTTCTTTTTTTTTTCTTGGTATTTTTTTAGGAAAGGGTCTACAGGGTGTTCAGGATCTCACTACTAGATTGCATTTGTACTGATATGCCTGTTTACAGCCTCCTAAGAGCTGGGATTACAGGCACTCTTCAACATGCCCAGTCTCAATTGTCATCTCAGCATTCCCCAGGCAGGGAGCTTGCATGGCAGGCTTGGGTAGTGAACCCCTGGACCTTGTGCCTGCTTGCTTCCAGATGCTTTAATCTGATGAGCTATTTGGCTGGCCCTAAAAGAGTTTTTTTTTTTTTTTTTTTTTTTTTGTGGTACCAAGGATCATACTCAGAACCTTGTACTTTCCAGGAAAACACTTATTCCATTAAACTATCTCCTCAGCCCCTA
>NW_004524966.1:574319-575672 GCF_000260255.1 Octodon degus | reverse complement strand
ACCAGTCTACATTCCCACCAGCAGTGGAGAAGGGTTCCTTTTTCCCCACAGCCTCTCCAACATTTGTTGTTGGGTGATTTCATTAAGATAGCCATTCTTTCTGGGGTCAGATGATATCTCAATGTGGTTTTAATTTGCATTTCACGAATGGCTAGCGATGTGGAGCATTTTTTCATATATTTATTCACTTCTTTAATTTCTTCCACAGGGAAGTGTGTGTTCATCTTGGATGGCCGTTTCTGGATTGGTTCTTTATATTTTGGGGCCCTAGTGATTTTTAGTTCTTTATAGATTCTAGAGAGCAGACTTTTGTCTGAGTTCTTATTTGTCATGATGTTTTCCAAATTAGTGGATTGCCTTTACACCTTGTTGGTAATTTCTTTTGACGTGAAAAAACTTCTCAGTAAGAGCAGATCCCAGTTTGTAATTCTTTCAACTGTTACCCCTGTGATTTGATTTCTGTCCATGAAATCTTTGCCTACACCTATGTCTTCAAGAGTTCCTCCTACTTTCTCTTCCAGGAGATTTAGTGTCTCCGCTTTAATGTTTAGATCTTTAATCCATTTTGACTTTAGTTTAGTGCATGGTGATAGACCTTGTTCAAGTTTGAGTTTTCAGCATTTATAGAGACAGTTTTTCCAGCCCCATTTGTTAAAGAGGCTATCTTTCTTCCAGTGAATATGTTTGGCCCCTTTGTCAAAGATAAGGTGGCTGAGTGTGTTCATATGGGCTTCAGTGTCTTCTAAGCTATTACATTGATTCTCAGGTCTACTTTGATGCCCATACCATGCTTATTTTGTCACAGTAGCATTTTAGTATAATTTCAAGTCAGGAATCGTAATGCCTCCTGCCTTGTCTTTATTGCCCAGAATTCCTTTGCTATTCTAGGTCTTTTCTGGTTCCAGATAAATTTTAGGAATGATTT
The DNA here is from genome assembly GCF_000260255.1 of Octodon degus. Lineage (NCBI taxonomy): Eukaryota > Metazoa > Chordata > Mammalia > Rodentia > Octodontidae > Octodon > Octodon degus. The sequence goes on along the minus strand of NW_004524966.1, from coordinate 574,747 downwards.
CTCTATGTCTGTGAGATATGTCGGTGGTAGTCTGATAGGGCTTGCATTAAATCTATACAGCAATTTTGGGAGTGTGGCCATCTTCACAATATTGGTTCTTCCTATCCAAAAGCATGGGATATCTTTCCATTTTCTGAAATCCTCTAGGATCTCTTTTTTAAGAGTACTGTAATTTTCCATGAAAAGATCTTTTACTTCTTTAGGTAGGTTAATTCCAAGGTATTTCATTTTCCTCGGTGCTATTGTAAAAGGTATTGTTTCTATAATGTCCCTCTCAGTGTGGTTGTTGTCTGTTTAGAGGAATGCTATTGAATTTTTTGTATTGACTTTATAACCTGCTATGCTACTGAATTTCTGTTTTAATTCTAGTAGCTTCTTGGTGGAGTTTTTTGGGTCTTCTAAGTAAAGTATCATGTCATCTGCAAATA
>NW_004524966.1:559699-574219 GCF_000260255.1 Octodon degus | reverse complement strand
TTTTTTTTTTTTTTTTTTTTTGTGGTACCAAGGATCATACTCAGAACCTTGTACTTACCAGGCAAGCACTTATTCCATTAAACTATCTCCTCAGCCCCTACATTTACATTTCTTTAACAAGAGGAAGTTTCATATTCTTTGTCTAAACTCTGTGTGAATGACTATAATTAATGTATTCCATAATGCACAAGTATGTAATATGTTTTTATTTTTCTTTTCTATTTCAGGCACATTGTGACCAATGAGTTCTGATTGACAAGGTTTCCACTTGAAATCTCAAGGCTGGACAGTATTGCTATTATATTGTTTACAAGTAGAAGTTGGTGATTTTTTTCTTTGACATTTCCCTTTGACTCATTGTTTTCCTATCGCTACTGTAATAAACTGAGTTAAAATAGATCAAATTTATTACTGTAATGTCTTGCAGGTCAAAAGTAGGTGCCAGCAACCTGGATTGCCTTCTGATGGTTCTAGGTGAGAATCTAATTCCTTTCACTTTCCAGAATCTAGAACTTGCCTGAATTCTTTGACTTGTGATCCCTTCCACCATCTTCAAAGTCAACAGGATACCATCTTTAAGTTTCCTTTCTTTCTTATTTTTCTCTTTCACTTTCCTCTCCTTCAATATTCATACCTTCTGCCTCTTTTTTTAAAAAAATAAACCAGTGTGATTGTGTTGGGTTCTTTGAGATAATCTAGCATAGTCTTGGCATTAAATCTTAACACAATCACATTTGTGTAATTCTCTTTTCCATCAGAGGTAACACATATGCAAGATCTAGGAATTGCAACTTGGACTTGTTGTGTGTGGGGGTCCTGCTATATGCCATTCACATATTAGAAGTTCTATCTGAGTTAAATTTCTTTGCCCACACTCTTGTACTCCTATGATAATTTTTTTAAATTACATGGAAAAGTTTATGCTCTTTGTATCTGTGCATAGAACTCAGAACCAGTCTTTTAAAAAAAATTATTGAGAATCTAATAGCAATGAGACAACTTCAAATTCAATTAGTAGGAAAGTTTCAATAATTAATAAATTGCATATTGTTCTCTTCTTAGCCTAGGGTTATTCATAGTACGAGATGCAAACATGACATCCTGTCCAAAACCACTATTAGAATAAGTCTTTCTATTCACTGAATTAAAGAAACTAGCTGTATATCTATCCTATTTTGAATACAGAGATACAAAATGGTTCTTCATTTGTATCCTCTTTTTTTCTTCAGTTTTTTCAGAGATGGGTATTCCCTTGTCATCTAAATATTGTAGGTGTGTAAATTCAGCAAAATATTCCAATATACTTCAGTATTCCATACTAGTAGTGGGTTTTCCGAAGGACTGACAATGTTACAAGTTGTTGACTTGAGCTTTTTACAATTCAGTATATAAATATGGCTTTACTTTTTATATTTCATTTTTATACTTTTCTGCTGGAAGGTTAAGACCTAGATAAAGCAAGACCTATATAATAAGAAATGTAATGTTTGTATCTGACAAGGTCAATCAAATCCCCTCAGGATTTATCCTGAAAGACTGTACCGCAGTTTGTAGATCCTTTAAAAGTGTCAGCCATGTGGATGAGTCACAGCCATTCCTTGACCAATTTACTGTCTGGGAAGGCCTGACAAAAGTCCCAGGTTTCTCTCCATGGGATTCTCCTTTGGCACAATTTACATTATTAGTCAGTTTTCTCTGTGGACCCATAATCTCCTTGATCATAAAATTTGGGACACAACTAAGTTACATTATGTTATAGTACAGGTTCTCCTATGTCCTCACTCCTCACTGACCTTGAAAGGCTAGGGACAAAAGCTTGGCTCTTGTAGCCCTTCTTTTTCTCTAGTTTTTGGTCAGCAAACTTAAGTTGTTAACTATCCAGAAGAGAGACTTACTATTATCAACCTATAGCATAGGCAGTTGAGCTTAACATTACTATGCATCTGAATATCAAATGTCTTAGACATAATATGGCACAGGTGTTTTCATTCAAATATTGGTATGTTAAACTTTAAGTCCCTACATAATATGAAGAAAAAATTTAAAAAAATATTTTTAAAAATAGGAATAAACAGTTACATATTTTTACAGAGAAATTTATATATCTAACCATACACAGGATTGTAGTAAGACAGTCCTTTGACTTTTTTTCTTGTCTCTTGTTTTCACTTATTACCTTTTTTTCTGAACAAACATTTACTTGAGAGACAGTGTGGAAGTAACTGGTATGACATGACCATCAGTACATATTTAGAAGACCCAAATGTCAGGCATTTAAACATGATCCTAGTATTACACATTGCTATCTTCAGTGCAGTTGCTTAGTTCACAGGTATGAGCATATATAGTTAGTCAGGGTCAGCACCAGTCTTATGGAGAGTAAGACAAGTCTTCTAGGAAATAAAGTTTTTCTACCTGCTACAGAAGCCTATTCATTGAGAACTAAATTTCTTAGTGCAACACACACCACGTTGAAAGGTTCAGTTTCTCCAGGTAAAGGAAAATGATTTCCCAATTTTGCTGGATGGCAGTCTAAGGAATACTTCTGTTGCTGTTGAACACAATTAATATTGTCAAGCTGTTATTGCAAATATACATATAAAAAGAAAATTGATTTAATATTTTTGATCTTAATAAGTTTTCCAAAAGAAAATTATTACTGTCAGTTCACACAGTATGAAAGTTATGAGTGCCTCTAGCAGAGTAAGATTTATCAAGACTATTTCATTAAAATGTATTTATTTGCCTATTCTCTATCTCTGTATTTTATGATGGAATAAAAAATTTCATAAATGCTAAGAATATCCAGACAGCATTACATAGATTCATACCTGACAAAAAGATCTTCATTCACAGGAAGAGCTGTATTAGCTCAACCCATGATTTATATATTAAGTCAGAGACCCAAGGACCACACCTTGAGTGTAGGGGTTTTAAAAACTTGTTTCCTTTAGCCACAAAAAGTATATGTTTTTGTATATTACCCTTTTTCAGACCACCTTCTGTAAAAGAAAAGTTATACACTGTCTTCAATGGATAGAAAGTGAAAGAAAAGGAATGGATGAGTACTTCAGATCTGTGACTATTGAAGCCTCAAAGCTCCACCCCATTTTTTTCCTGAGGATGAAGGCACAATGGAATGGTGATCCAAAACATGATCATGTCATCCAATCGCAAATATTTTTCTAATGTTTTGGATAAATTATAAATTAGAGAGAGAAAGCATATGCATAGTTTTGATACATATGCGTATGTACAGTTAAAATTAATATTTCAATTTTCAAAGAATACAGTTACCTTAGCATGAGTGAAGTGGCCATGCAAACAGAAGAATAGAGTGGGACATGTGTTTGCCTGGGCAGACCCATGCCTGTTAATAATATTGCTAATGAAATAAAAGTTTCTTATGATTAAGAAAATTCAATTTTCATAAGGTCACAGTTCTTAAATGATTTCATATTACGACAATGGAGACTATACCATATGTTTAATAAGAAGTTTTTAAAGTTCAAGACTTTTATATTCCTGCTGCAAATTCAGTGTCAGAACAATTTAAATATTTACTTAGAGTTAAAAAAATCTATTGTCCTGCAAATAATAAATCATTTTTATCTGACAGCTCTCCAATCTACCTCTCCACTAATTTCAGGCACATAGACCTGAGTTTTATCCAAGAATGGCCACCTCACATCCTCTTATCTTGTCTGGAACTCATTGTAGATTATGTTGTTTATTCTTAGGCATAACATTTCCATTCTCATTGTTAATTACTGATTTGTAACTTTTGCATTGACTTTGATTTTTTATGCAACATGATGAAATTAATATTTTACTAATTTAGAGTTTCTAATTTACAATTTTTCCTTTTGATGCTTCAGTTGTCATATTTTGACCTGTAGAAGGTGCTCCAAGCCAGTTCTTATAGGCTTTCATAAGTCTTTGAAAGTTATTTCAGTCAGTAAGCTGCTCAGAGCAAGCTTGAGGTTGTTTTGCACTAAACATGGACTGAGTGATGCCACAAGAATTGTTACCATGATTATCTTTAATAGAGACTATTTTTTCAAGATTATGCCATATATAATAGCTGAAATTACAGTGTTTCACTGGAAAGTTCAAAGTAAAGTAAGAGAAAACAGAAAAAGTATAATTTAAATCTCAGAAGTAGTAAGAATGTATCCTATTCTACAATGTTTACTCTAGTTTTTCTCTGCTCTAAATTTAGTTTTACTGTTCTTCAGTACCAGAACTTTCTTATTTATAGTTTATAAATTTTAAATCAAATTTGACTTAATGACTCTGTTATCATACCAAGCTATAATTCCACATGTGTTCTATTTTATGTCCAATTACCTTAATATTTGCTGTAATTTCAGCAAAATATAAATGATATTAATAGTTTATTAAGACAAATTTTCCTATTAGTAATTTTTTTAATGAGAATCCATTTTTAAATGAACATATTACCACTAAAATACTTTATCAACATTAAAACATAAAAATATGCTATCAAGATTACAAACAGCTGTGTTTATAATCAAAGACTTGTGATCCAAGAATCATCAAGGATACTGACACTTCCTTGAGTTATGTCAAGATACACTTTCCCCTTTTCCCCAGAATACTCTTCTGGAATCCCTGTTATTGTTGTCTTACCTTTATTTTAAATTTTTTAAATGTTGATTTCCTAAAATATATTGCATAAGATTTTGTATTTAGACATTTTAGTTACTGGTGTTATTTTGCTCTTTCCTAAAATGGTTTGACTTAAGAATTATAGTTATAATTATATTGTTACCTGTGCCTATGTTTATTAACTTGACCATTATATGCTGTCCAATTATTTGAATATATAGCAATTTATATGTTCTACTGATGGGCCCATAATGAATCACCATTTTACTATTACAAAACTGATACAACTGGCACTCTAAGATTTTCTTCTAATCCATGACATAAGTTTCTCTAGGTTATAGCGATGAGTCTTATGTTTATTTTCAAATTTATTAAGAAAGTCTCAAATTTCTATCTAAAGTAATCATATTATCTTACATTCCTATCAGCTATGCAGAAAAATACACACATTAAGTAATATTATATTCCTTGATAATATTAGGCATTAGGCTTTACTTTTTGCTAATTTGGTATAAATTAAGCATTATCTCATTGGGGTTTAATTTTCACTTCCCTGGTTATCAGTGAACTGGAGCAGCCTTCCAAATGAATTTTTCATCACTCACATTTCCTACTTTGTGAGATGTCACTTGGCATTATTTTGTAATGGATTGTCTACCTGTGGGATTTCTCCAGAAAGTCTTCCCTACTATTTTAAAGATTTCAACTTTTTCAGATGCACTGGAACACAGTGCCATCCTACTGCCAGTGTCTATCTGCTACTGATTTGTTTTGTTTTTCCTTAGAAGACCTCTCCATTCTTTAATCACTAAGTCCAGATATCTCTTTCTTCTCACAGTATAGGGATAAATCAACATGTATTCTTTATCAAGTTTAGGTATTCTCAGGTCTTGCTAATCTAAACTTAATCTCTCTTCCCTCTGGGCATTTTATTGTCAGCAAAGATGTATTGCTTCTTTTCTGTGTGGCATTGTTTGATTCCCTTCAGCTTTCCCTTTTTCTCCCTTCTTTAGATTTAAGAGGCTTTTTCTGGGTCAATTTAATTACTCCTAGTATGTGGAGACATGCCATATGCTTGAGGTAAGATTACAAATATGCCCTCGTGCTCTGTTTATTTCCCAATTACCTATTAGTACACATTTCCTGGGCAGTTATTCCAAAATATGAACTGTCCTTTTGGACTAATCTTTCATTTTCGTCTTCTCACCTTTCCTTTTCTCCCATTCATGCTACCACATTAACTGTAATGGTTGAATATATCCTTTTTGAAGTACGTTTTGAATGTTAACTCAGAACCTTAACTCCTCCTCTTACAGGTATAAAGTGGTAGAGGTAAAATGAACTTCAAATGAGCTGATGCTGGAGTCCTAGCTCATTACTGACAAAACTTAGCATTTTCAACTACATCTAGGCTAACACAACTTTCTTGAGAGAAAAGATTTTCTTTCATTCAAGAAATATATACCTTTAATGATTCACATCTTGACCTTCACTTAATAATACTACATGGCAAATAATGTGCCATATTCATTATGATTGTTTTTACATTCAGACTATGGACAGCCTTCCTCATATCAGAGCAAGTTCTGACAGTCAAATTGGCTAATTCATAATTTATCTTTGTCATTACTTTAAAACATGATATCGTAAGAGGGCTCAGCTTTTCATAAAATAGGAATTTCTAAAATGTATGTTAGGGGCTGGGGAGATGGCTCAGTGGAATAAGTGCTTCCCTGGCAAGCTCAAGGGCCTGAGTTCAATCCCCAGTTCCACCAAAAAAAATTAAAAAATAAAAAAAAAATTAAATGTATGGTGAATGAGAGATCCCTTCACTTAATTCAGAATTCAAATAAATCCAGGGATGGAGAATCATTATATTTTCACCTGTTATCATTGTTCAATTCACCTGCCTGCTTTACTTCACTGTTTATAAAATAGGAGAACTGAAAATATAACTGTTTTTAAAGGAAAGAAATATAGGAAAACAAAAGAAGATAAATGGAGGCACAGTCAACAGCTCAATAGACCCATATCTACAGAAGGCAGAAAATCTGATTGACGATAGATAGATTACAGACTGTAATATGAAACTCATGTGCTTTCTATAAATGAGAGAAAAACAAAGATGGAGGGAAAGAGAGGCAGAGGGTGACAGGGAGAGAATAACAACAATGCAAAGAAGAAAAATGATCAGAAGCAGAGAGGGTTAATATGAGCAGCTAATGAAAGAATTATAATGGAAAGATTTGGGACCTCACATAAAGATAGATAAATAACATAAGGAATTGGTACTACCCTTTGATAATTAAATTTAGATGACTGGATTTGCTAGTCTGGATTTTATATAAGAGAGTTAGCAAAGGTCAGGCATAGCCCTGAATTTGTATTTCACTAAAGGATGTTAACATAGGTTTCTAGTGTCAGAGATGTCTTCAAAATAATCATGCCAGATCTGCCTATTTTTTAGAACCCCAGTTTAGGGTTTAGAGAACACTTTAAACAATTTTGTTGGTATCTAATGTTGCAATTCTATGGAGAAATATAAATATCTATAGCATAAAATACAATTATTTATTTGTAACAGTATGTAATTACATATACACTTTTATATTAATTAGAGACAATAAACATTAATGTATTAGTATTTAGAATACCTGAACAACATGATTATGCACACAGTAAAATACACACAAACACATGCACACCCATAATTTCTGTTTTTAAAACATAAAAACAATGATATAAAATTTCAAAAAGGTAGAAGATTAAAAATGGTTAGTACATTGCTTATTGCTATCTTCAAGTTAGTTGCCCAGACTACAAGATATAGACATGAAAGATTGCATCAAACTGTATAAACAATAACTTATTTTTCAATAAGCTAATAGAAATTAGTATAGTTATAATTACTACATATAAATATACATATTTTTACTTTTTTCTCCATTCTTCTATCCCAGTTGTTCTCTCATTTTGAGCAGTTTATTTCCCTTTCACAATACCTAGTGTACCTTTTGGACCTTATTTACTGTTTCATCCTCTTAACCTAGGGAGACAATATGATATTTGCACATGTAATACTGGTTTATTTCACTTATGAGTATGGTCTAAGTTATGTCCACTTACCTGTAAAAGTCTAAAGAATGTCTTTCTTTATATCTGAGTAGTACATCATTGTATAAAAGTATTGTATCATTTTTATCCATTCCTCAGTTGATGGACATTTAGGTAATTATTAATATGCTACATCCAAACACAAGAGCAAACTCTAAAGTTATATAACAAAATCAAACACATACCATGTACTTGTATGTAGTAACTTCTCCTTTAATAGAATGTTTTTACACTCTTTCAGGGTGTGGAGCGAGTTAAAATAGTGGACAAAATAAAGTGATGAATTAGATCAAGTATTGTAGAATCAAAGCTGGAATCCAAAGACTGCTTGAATTTTGGGAAACTACAAGATAGAAGAGGGAAAGAATGAATAGAGGGCCAGGGAGATGGCTCAGTGGTCTAAACTCCTTTCTGACAAGTGCAAAGACCCAGGTTTTATCTCTATTATCTCATTCTGTACTGGACCAGTGCCGAGATGGCACCTGAAACCGGATGTGGTGGCCCATACTTATAATCACAGCACTGGTGAGGCTGAAAAAAGAGTATCACTATGAATCTGAGCTATGTAGCATGAACCTGTGCCAAATAAATAAAATATATTTCTTTAAAAAAGAAAGAAATAGAATAGGAAGGGGAAATCAGAAATGGAAAAGACAATGTTTACTCAAAAACTTAAAAAACAGAAAGGAAATAATGTGTGTGCATGTTTGTGCGTGTCTCACTGTGCATAATCATGATTTATAGGTATTTGTTCCAAAATTGAATACATTAGTATTTATTGTTTGTACTTAATATTAAAAGTGATATACATATAATTATTCTTTCTGGAATAAAATGGAATCTCAGTGCACTTTTAATTTGGATTTGTCTAATGTAAAGTGATGTAGAAGATGATTTGCATATTTATTGCAATTTATATTTCATCTGATAAATGTCTATGCAGTTCAATTGCCTCTTTTTTAATTGAGTTTTTAATTTGAGGGATCTAACACTTTTGAGTTCCAAATGTATTCCACATATGAGTTCCCTGTCAGAGGTACCTGGAAAAATATTTTCTCTTCCTTCACATTGTCTCATTATTCTACCTATGTTTCCATTTTCTGTAAAGAAAGTTTTCACGCATGCAAGCAGGGGGAGGGTCCAGGAGTTCAATCCCTGGGGCTGCCATACCAGCCCCATCCCCAGCGCACGCCAAGATGACAAGTGAGCCTGGGCATGGTGGTGTGTGCCTGTAAGCCAGCTCTTGGGCGGCTGTAAGCAGGCAGATTGCTACGAGTCTGCTCTAGTAGTGAGATTCTGAACACCCTGTAGACCCTTTCCTAAAATACAGGAAAAAATGTTTTCAATTTGATATAATTCCTTTTGTTAGTACTTGATACAATTTGTAGGCCAATTAGAGTGCTGTTCAGAATATCCTTACCTTTGATTATGTCTTTAAAACTTTTATTTTTTATAGCTTCCAGCAGATTAAGTGTTTCTGTTTTAAGATGTAGGTGTTTGATACATTTTCACTTTATTGTTTATTGCATGGCGAGCTGCATAGGTCTGGGTTTAATCAGCTTTTCTGTAACAAGTTTTCCAAGCACTATTTGTTATAGAGGCAAATTTTTATTTTTTAAAAATAATTTTACTGTGAAACAAATAGCAATGAGACAGTTTCAAAACCAATTAGTACTACAGTTTCAATAATAAATACATTGCATATTGTTGTATTAGTTGTTATTCACTGCACAAGATGCCGACATGATATCCAATACACAGACACCATTAGAACAAACCATTCTATTCATAGAATTAAGAGAATGGAACTGTATATCTAGCCTAACTATTTCAAATATACAGATATGAAATGGTCCTTCATTTTAATCTTTTTTTTTTTTGCTTAGTTTTTTCAGAGAAGGGTATTTCATTGTCATTTAAATATTGTAGGTGCATAAATTCAGTCAAATATTTCAACATAGTCCAGTAATCCATAATAGTAGTAGGTTTTCCATAAGACTCTCAATGTCTGAAGTACTTGATTTGCGCCTTTTACACTCAGAATATTAATATGGCTTTACTTTTTATACTTCATTTTCATACTTTTCTGCTGGCTGGTTAAGACCAAGATAAATCAAGACCTATATAATAAGGAATGTAACTTTTGTATCTGATAAGGTCAGTCAAATTCCCTCAGGATATATCCTAGAACTCTGTATCACGGGTTGTAGATCCTATGTCAGTGTCAGCCATGTGGATGAGTCATGGCCATTGCTTGACCAATTTGCTCTCTGTGTAAGCCTGAGAGAGTGTTTTCTATCCCTGTAACTCTCCTTAGTCACACTCTACATTGTTGATCACTTTCCTGCGTGGCCCCTTAATTCTTGATCAGAAAATTTGGGACACAACTGAGTTACATGACGTTACAATACAGGTTGTCCTATCACCTAAGTCTTCACTGACATTGAAACGCTAGTGTCAAAATGTTGGCTGGCTGCAGCCCTTCTTTTTCTCTAATTTTTGGTCTTCAAACTTAGGCAGTTAATCCTCAAGAAGAAAAGCTTATTATTATTACCCTACAACATAGGCAGTTGAGCATAACCTTACTATCTGTCTTAATATTGAACATTTTAGTCATAAAATGGAACAGGTATTTTGCATCAAGTATTGATATGTTAAACTTTAAGTCTTTATGAAATATGAAGAATTTTTTTGAAAAAATAAAAGATATTTTAAAAAATTGGAAGAAAATATTACATATTTTTACACAAAAATCTAGAGATCTAACTATATACAGCCTTGCAGCAGGACATTCCTGTGATATTTTTGTCTCTTGTTTTCTTTATTATCCCTTTTTTAAAAAAAGAAACATTTACTCGAGAGACAGTATGGCAGTAATTGTTATGTCGAGACAACAGTACATATTTAGATGACCAGAATGACAGGCATTCCAAGTATGACACCACTATTACACATTGCTAACTTCAATGCAGTTGGTTGGGTGACACGCATCAGCATATATAGTTAGCCAGGGTGAGAATCTTACTAATTAACTGCTAGTTTCAAAAACCTGCTGAACATTCTCAAGACCATTACCTTACCAATCTTCTGCACATGAATGTATAGCTTTTCCCCTGTCATGTTTCCTAGCTTTTCTCCTTGCCTTCTCTACATTGTCTAATACTCAAGTTCTCACTTTTTTTTTCCGGAACTGGGGATAGAACTCAGGCCCTTGCGCTTGCCAGGGAAACAATTATTTCACTGAGCCATCTCCCCAGCTCCTCACTTTTCAGTTGTGTTATACCTTTCTATTTTTTTTCCATAATTTTATTGAGAGACAAGAACCAATGAGTTTCAAATGAAATTAGCAGCACAGTTTCAACAATTGATGTATTGCATATAGTTTTTATAGTGGTTATTCATTGTACAAGATGCAGACATGATATCCTGTTTATAATTTTTTAGAACACAACTTTATATTCATTGAATTAAAAGAATGTAGCTGTATATCTATCTTATTTTGAATATACAGATACAAAATGATAATTCATTTGCATCCCCTTTTTTAGTTTAGCTTTCTCATTTAAATACGATAGGTGTGTGAATTCAGCAAGATATTCCAAAATGGTCAAGTAACCCATAATAGTAGTGGGTTTTCCATATGACTGGCAATGCCAGAAGTTTTTGACTTGAGCCTTTTACAGCTCAGCATATTAATATGGTTCACTTTTTGTTTCTCATTTTTATACTTTTTTGCTGGATCATTAAGATGAAGGTAAAACAAGATGTATATAACAAGAATTGTAGCTTTTCTGTCTGATAAATTCAGGCATATCCCCTCAGGATTTATCCTGAAACCCTATACTGCAGTTTGTAGATCCTGTTAGTGTCAGCCATGTGGATGAGTCACGGTCATTGCTTGACCAATTTGCTCTCTGTGAAAGCCTGAGAGAGTGTTTTCTATCCCTGTGACTCTCCTTAGGCACACTCTACATCGTCAACAACTTTCCTCTGTGGCTTCATAATTTCCTTGATCAGAAAATTTTGGACACAACTGAGTTACATGATGTTACAGTACAGGTTATTCTATGTCCTGAGTCCTCACTGAAATTGGAAGGCTAGGGCCAAAATGTTGGCTGTACTTGTGGCACTCCTTTTCCTCTAATATTTGGTCTGCAAACTTACGTTATTAATCTTCCAGAAGAGAAGCTTATTGTTATTACACTGAAACCTAGGCTTTTGAGTTTTATCGCACTATATGTCTCAATATCAAGCATCTTAGGCATAACATGGAGTAGGTTATTTTTCATCAAGTGTTGATATGTTTAACTTTAAGTCCCTATGGAATATGACAAAAAATTAAACAATTAAAATATATTTTAAAAAATAGTAATGAACAATTACATTTTTTACACACAAGTTCAGAAATCTAACCATATACAACATTGTAGCAGGACAGTCCACAACACCCCTTTTCCTGTCTCCTGCCTTCATTCACCACCACCTTCCCTTTTAAACAAACAAACATCTACCTGAGAGACAGTATGGGAGAAACTAGCATGTAATGACAAGTACCACATATTCAGAAGACCACAATGACAGGCACTCCAAGCGAGACCCCAGTATTACACATTGCCATCTTCAGTACAGTTGTTAGTCTACAGATAACAGCATATATAGATAGTCATTTTGAGAATTCCGCCAAATAATTGCTAGCTTCAAAATCCTTCTGAATCTTCTCAGGATCATTGCCTTGCCCATCTTGTACATATAAATGTATGGCTTTGCCCCTGTCACATTTCCTACCTTTTTTTTTCCTTTCTCTGTCTTCATAGTCTAAACCTCAATTCCTCGCTTTCCTTTCAATTGTATTATACCTTTCTATTTGTATTTCTTCTTTTGAGTTCTTCTAGGAGGGAGACTATACGATATTTACAGATGTGTGTATGGTTTATTTCACTTATGAGTATGTATTCAAGTGCATCCACTTAAATATAATTGCTTCAAGTTTATTATTCTCTATAGCTGAGTAATACTTCATTGTATAAAAATACATATTCTTCACCCATTCCTCAGGTTATGGGCCTCATGGTTGTTTCCAAGATTTGACTATCACAAATTGTCTTGCTATAAACATAGGTACACATATATCACTATGAAATGATATTTTTAGATAGTCCAGGAAAATTCCCAGTTGGGGAATTGCTGATTTGAAATGGAATTTCCAGTCCTGGGTTTTTAAGGAGTCTCCACACTCTTCCACAATGGTTGCTCCTGTCTACATTCCCACCAGCAGTGAAGAAGTGTTCCTTTTCCCCACAACCTCTCCAAGAATTGTTTTTGGTTGATTTCTTTATGGTAGTCATTTTTCTAGGATTAAATGATATCTCAGTATTGTTTTAATTTGCATTTCATGGATGGCTAAGTGATGAAGAACATTTTTAATTTCTTCCTCTGAGAAGTGTGTCTTCATCTCAGATGCCTATTTCTGGACTCTGTCGTTAAATTTTGGGGCCCTAATGTTTTTTAGTTCTTTATAATTCCTAGAGAGCAGATCTTTGTCTGAGTGCTTATTTGTTCAATTTTTTTCCAAATTTGTGTTGTCTTTTCACTCTTTTAGTAATTTTTTTGATATGCAAAAATTTTTCAATAAGAGGAGGTCCCAGTTGCTACTTCTTTCAGTGTTTCCCATGCTATTTGATTTTTGTTAATGTACTCTTTGCCTAACTCTATGTCTTCAAGAGTTCCTCTTACATTCTCTTCCAGGAAACTTAGAGTTTGTGTTTTACTGTATAGATCCTCAATTCATTTTGACTTTCTTTTAGTGCATGGTGATAGACATTATTCAAGTTTTAGTTTTCAGCATGTATAGAGCCAGTTTGTCTAGCACCATTTGTTAGAGAGGCTATCTTTCTTCCAGTGAGCCAGTTTGTCCCCTTTGTCAAAGATAAGGTGGCTAAGTGTGTTCATAGAGGTTTCTGTGTCTTGTAGTTTATTCTACTGATCCTCAGGTCTAATTTGTACCCACTACATTGCTGATTTTAACACAGTAGCCTTCTGGTATTATTTCAAATAAGGAAATTTTTTTCTTTTCTTTTTTAAAAATATTTTTTGCCATAGTTTTATTGATAAACAAATAGCAATGAGACAGTTTCAAATCAAATCGGTAGGACAATTTCAATAATTAACACACTGCATACATTCTTCTTAGTGGTTAGTTGCTGTACAAGATGTGGACTTCAGATCCTATTTACAAACACCATTAGAACAAATCATTCTACTCATTAAGAGAATGCAACTATATATCTATCCTAGCCACTTTGAATACACAGACACAAAATGGACATTCATCTGTATACTCTATTTTTTCTAAGTTCCGTTATTGAATATTATAGGTGTGTAAACTCAGCAAAATATTCTAAAAGAGCCCAGGAGACCATAGTAGTATTGGGTCTTCTGTTTAACTGGCAATGTCAGAAATTATAGACCTGAGTCCCCCACAGTTCAACATAACAGCATGGCTTTACTTCCTATATTTCGTCTTCATACTTTTCTACTGGATGGTTAAGACGAAGGTAAAGCAGGAGCTGTGCAATAAGAGTTGTAGCTTTTTGGTCTGAGAAGGTCAGTGAAATATCCTCAGGATTTATCCTGAGATCCTGAACCTCAGATTGTAGAACAACTGTCAGTGTCGGCCATGTGGATGAGTCACGGACATTGCTTGGCCAATGTGCTCTCTGTGAAAGCCTGAGAGAGTGTTTCTGCCCCATGTGACTCTCCTTAGACACACTCTAC
>NW_004524966.1:542828-554629 GCF_000260255.1 Octodon degus | reverse complement strand
AATTTTCTGTAGGACTTTGAACATGAATGAGTGTTGGACTTTGTCAAAAGCCTTTTCTGCATCAACAGAGATGATCATGTGGTTTTTACTTTTTGGTCTATTAATATAGCGTATTACAATGATAGATTTTCGAATATTGAACCATCCTTGTATCCCTGTGATGAATCCTACCTGGTCATGGTGTGTGATCTTCTTGATGATTTGCTGTATTCTTTTTGCTGGTTCAAATAAGGAATTGTTATGCCTCCTACCTAGTCTTTCTTGTTCAGAATTGCCTTTGCTATTCTAGAGCTTTTCTGGTTCCAAATAAATTTTAGAAATGATTTCTCTAGGTCTGTGAGGATTGCTAGTGGTAATTTGATAGAGATTGCATTAAATATGTACAGCAATTTGGTAGTATGGCCAACTCAATGTTGGTTCTTCATTCCGAGGAGCAGGGAATATCTTTCCATTTTCTGAAATGCTCTAGGATTTCTTTTATAAGAGTACTTTAATTTTCATTGAAAAGATCTTTGACTTCTTTGGTCAGATTAATTCCACAATATTTCATTTTCCTCGGTGCTATTGTAAAAGGTATTGCTTCTATAATTTACCTCTCAGTGTGTTTGTTATGTGTGTTGAAGATTCTATTGACTTTTAGGTATTTACTTTGTATCCTGCTATACTACTGAATCTGTGCATTAATTCTAGTAGCATCTTGGTGGAGTTTTTTGGGTCTCCCACGTAATGTTTCATGTCATCTGTAAATAACAATAATTTATCTTGTTCTTTACCTAATCTTATTCCTTTTATTTCTCCCTCTTGCCTAATGGCTCTTGCTAGTGATTCCACAACTATATTGAATAAGAGGGGTGATAGAGGTCATCCTTGTCTTGTTTCAGATCTAAGCGTAAAAGACTTCAGTTTTATCCCATTTAGAAGTATGTTAGCTGTTGGGTTGTCATAAATGGCTTTGATCAGATTGAAGTAAACTCATCTATTCCAATTTTCTGTAGGACTTTGAACATGAATGAGTGTTGGACTTTGTCAAAAGCAGGTCTGCATTAATTGAGATTATCATGAAGTTTTTAGTTTTCACTCTACTGATGTAGTGTAGTATATTTATAGATTTGCAAACAGTGAACCATACATGCATCCTTGGGATGAATCTTATCTCGTCATGGTGTATGATCTTCTGGAAGATTTGCTGTATTCTATTTGCTAGAATTTTATTGAGGATTGTGTATCTATGTTCCTGAGGAAAATTGGCCTGTTGTTCTCTTTTGTAGTTACATCTTTCTCTGGATTTGTATCAGTATAATTCTTGCCTCTAGAAATGACTTTGATAGTATTACTTCCTTCTCAATTTCATTGAAGAGATTAAAGTGTGCAGGGATTATATCTCTTGTAAATTTCTTGTACAATTCAGATCAGAACCCATCAGTATACATTTCATATTTCATTGACTGTTACTGGGGTACTAAGAGTTGTTTTATCTTCTTGACTCACTTTTGGTAATTTGTACCTTTCTAGGAATCTGTCCATTTCTTCTGTGTCTTCTATTCTGCAAGAATAAAGATTCCCAAAGTAGCTGTTGATAATCTTCTGTGGTAATTACACATTTTTCATTCCTTATTGGTTGCATTTGACATTTTTTTTCTTCTTTTTGATGAGGTCACCTAGGGCCTTATCAATTTTATTTCACCTTTCAACGAATCAGCTTTGGATTCGTAATTCTTTGAACTGTTTTCTTCATCATGATTGAGTTAATTTCTACCTTAATCTTTATAATTTTTTCCCATCTTTGGTCTCTGAGTTTGGTTTTCTCTTTTCTAGATGTTCAATATGAAACATTAGAGTTTTTAGTTTTTCCTGTTCTATTTTCCTAGTGTGTGAGTTCACAGAGATAAATATCATTCTAAGAACTGCTTTCATCATGTCACACAAATTCCAATAAGTTGTGCTTGAATTTTCATTGACTTGTAGATATTGTTCAATTTCTTCTTTAATTTCATCTGTGACCCATTGGTTGCTGAGCAGACTGTTACTTAATTTCCCTGTATGTATGGAGATTTTCTCATTTCTTTGTCCTTTATTTCTAGCTTCATTGCACTGTGGTCAGATAATATGCATGGGATAATTTCAGTTTTTGTGCATATACTTAAACATGACCTGTAAACTAGTATGTGGTCTATTTTAGAAAATAACCGATGTGCAAGTGAAAAAAAATGTGTATTCAGCTGTGGTTGAGTGGAACACTCTGTATAGGTCCACTAAACCCATTTTTTTCCATGCTCTGATTCAGTTTTCCTACTTCTTTGATGATTTTTATCTGCTTGATCTATATTTTGGGATAAATGGGTGTTAAGACATCCTGTTAACACCATGGTATTAGATATTAGATTTCTCATGTCTTTTAGGCTTTTTCTTATATAGTTGGATGCTCCTGTATTTTGTACATACATATTTGTGAATGTTACATCTTCTTCTTGAACTTTTCCCCTAACAAATATATATTAGCCTTCTTTATTTCATATAATAATTCTAGGTTAGAAGTTGAGGCTACTGAGAACAGATTTGCTACCTCTGCTCTTTTCTGATGTGCTGGACCATGAAGTATTGTTTTCTATTTGATTTTTCAGCCTATGAATTTCTTTAACAGTTAAGTGTGTTTCTTGTATACACCAACTTGTTGGATTTTATTTCCTAATTCAATGTGCCAGTCTATTTCTTTTAATTGGTGACTTGAGTCCGGTTAGATAGATGGTTATAATTGAGATGTATTGACTTATGATCAACATGTTATTGACCTGCGGTACTTTAGTCCTTTTCCTCCTGTGCTTGGTTGCCGTATTTATTGGGGTCCTTCTCTTCTTGTTCTTGGAGTTCTGATCATGTTCGTCCCTCTCTGGAACAACTTTTAGTGGTCTGAGTAAGGTTGGCTTTGTCATCAAAAAATTCTTTATTTGTTCTTTGTCATGGTAGTATTTCATTTCTCCATCAAACTTGAAAGAGAGTTTTATATGGTATAGTAGTCTGGTCTGGAGTTTGTTTTCATACTCTGCTCCATGCTCTTCTTGCCTTCATGGTTTGTGAAGAGAAATCTGCCATTATTCTGATAAGTTTTCATTTAAGTGTGATCTGTTTCTTTTCTCTTGCACCTATCAGTATATCATTTTTTTTTGCTGGATTTCCAGGGATCTTGACTATTATATGTTTCGATGTGTTTTTAGTTGGGTTGAAGTTATTTTGAGTTCTGTATGCTTTGATTTCCTGAATGTCAGATTGTTTCTTCATGCTTGGGAAGTCTTCTGCTATTACTTCAGTCCATATTCTTTTGATATCATTTTTTTAAACTCCTTCTTTCTCATTCATGCCTCTTAGTCTCATATTTCTCATCTGTGTATCGTCTTGCAGGTGATGAATTATTTTTTCCTGCATCCTAATTGTTTTTTTTCAATGAGAAAATAATTATTTTAATTTGTATAACAGGTTACATACCAAAGGTAAAACTTTCAGCAGCTTAAATTTCCTTCACGGTTATTACAACAGTGTAGAAACACTATCAAAAAATGCAGTTAAGTTTTTCTAACAATAATAAATATTAGAGTTAACAAATACTCAATAACTCTCAAACATACATTCATCAAAATGAGCTAAATCCAAGGTGTCATTTGCCGAAGAAGTTAATGTAGTAGGAAAAAACTCATCAAAGATAGCAGCCTTCACGGGGCTCTCCAAGTTTAATGCAGGTATTGCTATTTGGGAGACTGCATGAACTTCACACTGATTCCTCTTGGTGGGGCTGCAATAATTATGCTCCTCTTTCAGATTTATGTCCTGGGGATTATTAGTTAATTCAGTAGGTTCTGGAGTGGGGATGTGGTTGTCTCCCATTTCCAAATACATAAAGTCAGCCTCCCCGGTTTCTGAGAGTTCTGTTGAAATACTTGGTGACAGTAACTCTGCTAAAATTTCTTCATGCATTTGATTATATGAGGCAACACTAGAAGCAGTGGTACACCCAGATTCATCATCTGCAATATCAATTTGATACTGCAATTCATTTAACAAGTCTTCTATTGATTCACAATCATTTGGAGACTCACAGTGCAGCCCATTTTCTAAATTCTCACTGGGAAGCGTTCTGCTTTGAGGGGAAGCTTTGAGGGCAGCTAACTTCTTCTTTTTAGCCTTTAGCTTTTTAAGAAGTTTTAGACGAAGCTTATGAATCTGATCTACAGCTGAATCTGTGTGGTTTGCTGAAGAAAGTCCATTTTCCCTTCCGTGAGAAGAGTGACTGAGGTCAGCTTTGTGGGAGGCGCAGTCTTGCTCCCTTGGAAGCTCTGAAGCAGCACTTTTGCTTCCATGTGGAGGAGCAGCTTTGTTCTCTGACCGTGGAAGACCGGGTGGAGGGTTGCAGACAGGAAGCTTATCTGCAGATCTACGGGCTTTCTTCGATGTGTGGCTGGCCTTCTGCTTCACACCTTTAGTTTTAAAACCACCAAAATTACTTGCTCCTTTAACTGACGGCTGCAAATCACTTATTGTGATTTTATTATGAACTGAAACACATGATGGCATAAAAGAAGCACCCCTGTTTAGCAGGCCTTTAACCCAACTTCCCACAAAGGGTTTCTTCTGATTTTCTTTTAGGGACTGTTTCTGTGAGGATTTGGCTGTCACAGTCTGTGGATCTGCTGTGGCTTTTTTCTTCAAATTAGATGCCTGAGATACAGAAGGTGATTCTGGTTTTAATTTCTCATTTTCCCACAAAAAGGATTGCTTTAACTGAGTGTGCTTTTCAACTTGCACTGACTTTACTCCCTGTACAAGACCATGAGCATTATTCACAGGTTGAGGAACTGCATCTTCTGTATTCAGCAGGGTCAACTGCGTGTTTGTATTTACAAATTGCAATGGGAAACTTGAATCCACAGACTGGGCTTGGCTAAGCTTTTTTCCACATGGAGCCAACACTGAAGACTCCACTGGTGATTCTTGCAATTGCAAAGTGTTTGTTTTGATAAGCCCTATATTTTTTGCCACAGGCCTATTTTCTGGTAGGAATGTTTCAGTGGTAACCTGAAAAACTGAGGCAGTTTTCCAGATAGATCGTTCAAGTGTCACAGGTAAAATATTGCTGTCACCCAAAACTTTTGAATCTCCAAGTACATAATCTTCATGTGCCACAGCTCTGTCCTGTGGAAGAGCATGAGGAACGAGTGACACAGACGTGGGCACAATGACCGAGGACGTTCCTGTGGAGGCAGCCTGGCCCACAGAAGGCAGTGCTGGAGATGCTGCTCTCTCTTCCCCTGAAGCACGCTGATCATTAGCCTTCTTAAGTGCAGGGCAGGCAGTTTCTTCATCTGTTGACTGAGATGTTTTTCTTTCCCAAATAACAATATGTATCTCTGAAGCAGAAACTTCAAACTTTTTGTGCCTTAGAGCACATAAACCCTTTAGGTCATCATATTCCATCCAACTGCCATCAGCATGTAAAATCCATTCTATGAAATGATCATTTGCTTGGTACTGAATTACGGATGTTACTTGATAAAGAGAGCCTTCAAAATGAAATGCATAGTGCTGCAAGTCAATCCGTGGTAAGCCTTCAACCCACGTTCCCCTCTGACTACTCCCATCCCAATTGTTTTTAAGAGATCTTTTTTTTTTCAACTTTTCACTAGCTGCAGTGGCATCCTCAAGGTCTGACAGGTTTTTGCAACCTTGGCATAGAGATTTTAAGTTCTTGTATATTTCTTTGATTCAGGTTTATGCGATCTATTTCTTTCCTGTATTGCTCCTTCAAGGAATTGGTATTTTTTGTAATCGCCTCTATTTTTCTATCATTTTCTTCTTGAGAAGCAGTTATTAATTCTTTTATTACAGAGATTATTTCTGATCTGATTTCCTATGATTGTTTTTGCATTTGATTCTTTACTTCAGATGCTATTAATTCAGAGATTTCTTTTTTTATTTCAGAGGTTATTTCTGACCTGATTTTCTCAGTATCTTTATGCAGTTGTTTCTTTACTTCAGACGCTACAGGTTCTGACATTTCAGCTGTTCTATTCCCATTTTTTTTCCTGTGCTAGTGCTCTCTGCACTTGTTCTGGGTGAGCTCAGGTCTTGAGGTTGCATTTTGCTCCTTCTTATTGTCATTTTGCATAGCATTGTCCTCTGACTTTTGTTGTAGTGCTTTGGTGCAGTTATAACCTTTGCACCTATTGAAATTTAGGTGTAGATCTATTAAATTTGAGTTTTTCTAATTGTGCCTGTTTTTGGTCTGGCTGCTGTGTTCAACTCATTTCTGCTGTAGCCCTTGGAAGTGAACCTGTTGTACCCCTCTGGCAAGATGTTCTGTGCCTTGATTAGCTGGGTAGTACAGGCTCCTAGTCTGTCTTCAGGGAGTTCAGGTACAGAGTTTTCCCCAGGTCTATCTCCCAGGCCTGGGCTGTGTCTTGAAGGGTCCAGGGGTTGCAGGAGATCGTGGAAGCTCTCCCACACACTTTCAGGGCCTGAGCCTGGCCTGCCTCTGTAGCGATGGAAGTGTTCTGAGAGCATGGTTGAGTAACTCTCTCTGTGGCAGACCTGGGATTGGTTTGAAGAGTTCCATAGGGCACGTGGGAGTGTAGAACCTTTCCCACACTCTCGCTGTGTCTGGTGTGGGGGGGTCCTGAGCTCATGGCAGACGCTCTCACTAATGAGGTGGGCTTGGGCTGGCTCTCAAGGTGTGGAGGGGTCCCAGAGTGTGGTAGAGGAACTCACTCATATGGTGGGCCTGGGCTTGGTCCAGAGAGGTCCAGATGGCGCAGGGAAGTGCAGAATGTCTCCCACACACTCGCTGGGCCTGGCCTTGGGCTGGCCCTGGAGGGATGGAGGGAGAAAACCTTTTGTCCAATGTACATTTTTGAACATTTTCTGAAAGATTAGATTGTAGAACATGCCTACATTTCTTTTTTCCTCTTCAACATGTTCCTTTGTTCAGTATGTCAGTTTTTTTTCTGCCAGAACTATACGGTTTTTGTCACTAAAGCTTTTAATGTATTTTAAAATTCAAGATTGTTATGCCCCTTGGTGGGCTTTTATTCTCCAAGACTGCTTTGATATTCTGAGATATTCTGATTCCATATAAATTTTGGAATGTTTTTTTTCATTTTGTGCAGAATACTATTAATACTTTGAAGTTGCATTAAATGTATATATCAATATTTGTAGTAGAGACATTTAATGATATTAGTTCTATTTATTCAGGAAGATACATTTCTCCTTCTTCTTTTTTTTTTTTTAGACAGCATCTTATTATGCAGTTTGAGCTGGCCTTATACTCCCTTTTGTAGTCCCCCAAGGTGGTCTCATACTTTCAGTGATGCTTCTGTCTCAACTTCCAGAGCACTTTCTTTACAGGCATGAACAGTTTCCATTTTCTAATGTCTTTTATTTTCTTTTTTCAAAGTACTATAGTTTTTGTTATAGAGGTCATTAACTTCCTGAATTAGGTAATTTCTAATTATTTAACTTTTAAAAAAGCAATTAAGGATAATATTGTTTTCCTCATTTTTTTTTTGGTGGTTCTGTGTTAGTGTACAGGAACTTTATTGACTTTTGTTTGTTAGTTTTATATATTGCTACTTTGTTGAATATATTTATTAATTTTATAATTTTTTGGTGGAATATTCTGTTTTTTTATGTAAAGGATCATGTAATCTTGAAAAAGTATAATTGTATTTTTAGCTTTTGCTAGTATCTATCTATCTATATACTTGTCTGTCTGTCTATCTGTCTATCTATATTTATACATGTATGCCCTGATTGCTCTGGGTAAATTTACAAACACATGTTGAACACAACAGGTGACAGTGAACGTACTTGTTCTTGATTTTTTGAGGAAAAAGCCTGTTTTTCCTCATTTAACATGATAGTTGAAGTAAGTTTGTCAGAAACAGCTTTTATCAGAAAGCTATGTGAAAATTTTCTGTATTGGTAGAGTTAATCTAGGCCAGCCAGGCATTTGTAAGAGCAGTAGTTGTACTCCCATTTTTTTTTTTCCAAAAATGTAACAAGGAAGGTGGAAAATTTTTCAGCAGCAACACAAGAAATAGCTAATGTGTTCTGGGCTACAAAAGATACTGATTTTCGAGCTAGGGAGATGGCTCAGTGGAGTAAGCACTTCCCTGGCAAGCGCAAGGGCCTCAGTTTGATCCCCAGTTCTACCAAAGATACTGATTTTCTAGAATAGAAACACATCCAAAGTTACTAAAGAAAGATAAAAATTCTTTCTGGTTGTGAGTGAGTTAGAGTTAGCTCTGTTAATAAAACTGCAAATATAAATCATTTTTCAGGTTCAGATTTTGAAAGTAGTTTATAAATCAATTAAAAGTGGCAATGTACCTATTCCCCTTACATGTTGCTGTTAGTGACCAAGATGATCCTCAAATTATTAAATTCTGACATTGACACTCCTGTGTAGCACATAATGCATTAAGTAGTCCTGGTTAGTCTTACAAATGAGATAGGATAGTAATGACAAGGTATAAATTCTGATGCCAAGCTATAAAAGGAAACATTTCCTCTGTTGTGCCTATGTCAAAAGGACATGTAAACAGTCCTAGTTCTAGAAGGGTACTTGGGGTTAGAAACTCAGGCCTCTCGTCAATAGCCACAAACTACTTACCATTCACTTATCTGAGTCACACTGCTAATAGATCTGGTCTCAGATCAGTTTCAGACCACAGGTGACTGAAGAAGACATGAAGGACATTTTCACAGCAAGCTCATTAGGAGACACTGAAATAAGAAAGAGCCAGGTAAACTTTTGATTTCCTGTAAAAAATTAAATGGGGTTTCAACTTGATAGGTCTTTAGTAGTTTGTAGCACAGCTACAGACAACTAATATGATTTTTGTAACTTCAAGTAGAAATGTCACTTAAAATGTACCTAAGAATGTGAGATCCTTTGTATCATTGTGTGGGCAGAAGACAAAAGGTCTTTGAGGATTGTACATTCTTAGTGAATACTTAAAGCATTTTAAAGAAACCCTGTTATAGTTACAATGGTATCACAAAAGTCAGAAAATTTTTAACAAAACATGGAATAAGAGAGTGACTTTTATACAGTGGCAAAAAGTCTAGAAACACTGACATCTGAGGTAATATAAAAAGTAAAAAATAAACTTAACCAGGTATTCTGGCACAGTATAATTTTAAGCAATGTTTTGAAGACTTTGTTTTTTGTATTCCTGGTCTTTAAACTAAAATGTGAGAGAAGAAAATTAAGCTGAATAAAGAGCCATTGAACTGAAGGAGCCAGGAGTGGCTGGTTTCAAATAGTTGCAGTGTCTTCTGTTTGAAAAAAAATCATAAAATTAAAATTACTTGTATTGCAAATAACAAATCCAGGGCACTTCCTGGAAAATAACGTTTAAATCTGAAAGTGAGATGATGTCTATAAATTCTCAGATAGATCAAATATAGTGAGTCAGAGAATAATTCAGTCAAACAATAAGGATTATAATGAGCCTTGAGGCTGGTCCTAAGCATTCTTAACAGAATACTAATGTAAATAAGAGCTTATCATAAAATGATTGGTGAGTGCAGATTTTGTATAATATAGTACACCCCTATATTGTACTTGAAGGACCAATAAAGATTTAAGAAAAATTATATTGCCTAAATACAGTCGGATTATACAATGGAAAACAGTCAATAAAAAGACAAAATAAAATCTTTGAATTCTCAAACATCTAAAGGAATGAGTTAAACTGAAAAATCTGTAGATCTGCAAACAGTTTACCTTGTATTGCAAATAATTATAGCATCTATCAAGCAGCATATGGGTAGACTTTACATTTCTTTCCATTGCTACATGCATTTCCTGTGAGTTTTATTTAAGGAAGGAAGAGAACTTGGTATTAGAGATTGAAGACTTACTTCCTTTTTGGACTTAAGAAAAACAGATTTGAAACAACAATGTATTCTATGACAGTGTTTAATATGTAGTACATAAAAGTGATTGACCATTTAATGTATTTAATGTATGATGCAAAGAAATGCACTTCTGAAAGTAAAGTGCGCTGTATTATTTATTATTACTTGAAAATCTATTTTATTTTATTATATTTTATTTTATTGAGGTACCAGGGATTGAACTCAGGACCCTACGCTTGCAAGACAAGCGTGTATTTTACTGAGCTATCTCCCTGGCCTTTGAAAATGTATTTTAAATCAGAACTGTTCTTGGCACATAGTTTAGTCACTCTAATTGAGAAAGATCATAAAAATCACGGCATTTCTGGAAAAAAGAAGGACAAGGAGAAAATCCTAGTCTCACTGATAAAATAAGGAACTTTAGCAAAAAATAAAAACTTTATTTTTGGTATTTTTAAATAAAATCATTTTGATACTGCAGCTCTAAACTCTTGTCTAATATAATACTAAATGTATGATAAATGTATAGTAAATGTCAGTAAACAAATATAAATAAATATATGGAAAAATATATTAAACAAAAATCAGGGAACCCAGCCCTGGTCCAGCACTTGAGAACTTCTGCCATGCTATCGGGACTCCTGCATACCCAGCCCAAACCCAGGCCAAGCCAGTGTGTGGGAGAACTTAAGCACTCACCTCCACCCACTAGAACCTCCGGAACCAGCCCAAGCATGGCTTCTGAGTGAGAACATCAACTGGGCTCTGCAGACCGCTCCAGACCCAGACCAGGTTTGACATACAGGCATGGGATCTGCAGTGACACTAGGGGTCAGAAACACCCAGCTAATCTAGGAGCACGACATCTCACCAGAGGGGCACAGCAGGCTCATTTCCAAAGGATGTAGCAGGAAGATGCTGAGAATAATAGCCACACTCAAGCCAGGCACAACAGGATGAATTTAAACTTTGTAGATCTGCACCCGAATTCCAGTAGGTGCTAAGGTTATAACTGTACCAAAACTGTACAACAAAGGTCAAAGGACAGTGCTATACAAAATTACAAAGAGAAGGAGCAAAATGCAATCTCAGGCCCCAAGCCTTTCCACAAGTGCACAAGACACTAGAACAGAACAAACTGGGAAACATACAGCTGAATTGTATAAATTAGTAGCTTCCAAAGTAAACAAACAACTGCAGAAAGGCATAGAGAAACTCAGATCAGAGATAACCTCTGAAATAAAAAAAGAAATGTCTGCATTAATAGCATCTGAAGTAAAGAACCAAATGCCGAAACATATAAAGGAAATCAGATCAGAAATAACCTCTGAAGTAAAAGAATTAATAACTGTTTCTCCAGATGACACTCATAAAAATGTAGATATTAAAAAATGATGGAATTCTTGAATGAAGAGTATAGAAAAGAAACAGATCACATAAAGTAGAGACAAAGAGATTTAGAAGAACTTAAAATCTGAATCACAAGATTTCAAAACCGTTTGAGTAAAAGTGAAGATAAACTTTCAGATCTTGAAGACACCATTGCAGCTACTGAAAAGGTAAGAAAAGGTCTCTTTTTTTCATCCTTCCTTCAGCCTACCTCTATTTTTTATTTTTTAATTTTTTTACAAAGTTTTATTGATAGATAGCAATGAGACAGTTTCAAATAAAATCGGAAGTACAGTTTCAACAAATTATACACTGCATATATTCTTCTTAGTGGTTAATTGCTGTACAAGATGCGGACTTGTGATCCTACTTACAAACACCATTAGAAAAAATCATTCTATTCATTAAGAGAATGCAACTATATTTCTATCCCAACCATTTTGAATACACAGATACAAAATGGACATTCATAGGCATACCCCATTTTTTCTAAGTTCCGT
>NW_004524966.1:541669-542728 GCF_000260255.1 Octodon degus | reverse complement strand
CAGGGGGCGCGGCTGGCTGGCATGTGGTGCTGGGGGATCGAACCGCGGTCCCTGTGTTTTGACAAGCTTGTTCCAAGTAGGTGCTTTAGACCACTGAGCCATCTCTCCAGCCCCTATAATTTTCTTGATCAGAAAATTTGGGACACTACCGAGGTACATGACATTACAGTACAAGTTCTCATATGTCCTTAGTTTTAATTGACCTTAGAAGGTTAGGGCCAAAATGTTGGCTTTCCTTGTAGCCCTCCTTTTTCTCTAATTTTGGTCTGCAAACTTACGTTCTTAACCATCCAGAAGACAAGTTTATTGTTATTATCAAACAATTTAGGCTATTAAGCTTAACCTCACTATCTCACTGCATTTCAAACATCTAAGGCATAATAAGGAACAGGTATTATTCATCAAGTATTGATATGTTTAACTTTAAGTCCCTGCATAATATGATAAAAAACATTTAAAAATTAGATTATATTTTAAAAATAGGATAAAGAATTATATTCTTCTCATGTTTGCGCATAAGTCCAAAACTCTCACGATATACAACCTTGAAGCAGGACCCTCCCACAATATTCACTTTCCTGTCTCTTGCTTTCATTCACCATCCCCTTCTTCTTGAACATCCAGCTACCCGAGAGACATCATAGCACTAAATGGCATGTCATGACAAGCCGTCCATATTCAGACTACCAGAATGACAGGAACTCCAAATATGAAACAACTGTTAAAAATTACTAATTGCAGTGCAATAGCTTAGATCACAGGTATCAGTATATATAGTTAGTCAGGGTGAGAATTTTTACAATTAACTGCTAGATTAAAAAATCTTCTGAATATTCTCAGGATCATTGCCTTGCTCATCTTTTACATATAACTGTATGTCTTGACATTGTCATATTTCCTAGCTCTTCACCTTTCCCTGTATTGATTTGTTAGTCCTTGAGATCCTGCTTTCCTTTAACGTGTATTATATCTTTCTATTTGTATTTCTTCTTCGGAGTTCTTATACGAGGGAGACTATACGATATTTACACATGTGTGTCTGGTTTATTTCACTTATGA
>NW_004524966.1:540227-541569 GCF_000260255.1 Octodon degus | reverse complement strand
GAGGTTGCATTTTGTTCCTTCTCGTCATTTTTTGTAGCACTGTCTTCTGGCCTTCATTGTAGATCTTTGCTGTAGTTATAACCTTCACATGTACTGAAGTTCAGGTGGAGCCCTACAGAATTTGGACTTATCCAGCTGCATCTGGCTTAGTGCTGGCTGCTGTGCTCAGCTCTTCCCGCTGTGGACCTGGGCTAGGAGTGGGTCTGGGGGTTCCCGGAACTCAGCAGAAATTCCAACTCAGCGGGAGGTGTGAGGCAGGTACGGCGGAGTGGTCGGGGGTGACCCGAGGTGTTGGGAGAGAGTCCGGCCCATGCTGCGCATGGGCTGGGTCTAGTCCCGAGAGTGCAGGTTAGCAAGAAGCTCCACACACTCACCGGACCTGGGCTAGGACTAGGTCTTGGGGTTCCCGGAAGTTGGCAGAAATTCCAACTCGGCAGGAGGGGAGGGGTGGTACGTCGGAATGGTGGGGTGCGGCCCGAGTGGGTGGGAGAGGGTCCGGCCCACGCTGTTCCTGGGCTGGGACTGGTCCCGCCAGCGCAGTGTAGCAGGAAGCTCTCCACACACTCACTGGACCTGGGCTAGGACTGTGTTTCAAGAAAAGGTCTCTTAAAAACTACTAGGATGGAGGAAAATAATAATTCATCTCCTGCAAGACGATGTAAAGATGAATGATGTGAGACTAGTATTCATGAATGAGAAAAAAGGAGACAACAAAATGATATAAAAAGAATATGAACAGAATCAGTAGCAGAAAACTTCCCAAATATGTGAAAACAGTCTGACTTTCAGGTAACTGAAGCATACAGAACTCCAAAGAATATATACCCAATTAAAAACACACCGAGACATATAATAGTCAAGATCCCAGAAATCCAGTACAAAAGCAATATACTAAAATCCTCTACAGAAAAGAAACAGAGCGACAGGGGACATAGCTCAGTGGAATAAGTGCTTCATTGGCAAGCACAAAGGCCTGTGTTCAATCCCCGGCTCCGCAAAAAAAGAAAAATAAAAAAAGAAAGAAAGAAAGAAAGAAAGAAAGAAAGAAAGAAAGAAAGAAAAGAAACAGACCGCATTTAAACAAAACCCATGAGAATAATGACAGACTTCTCTTCACAACCATGAAGTCAAGAAGACAATAAAGCAGAGTACTTAAAGTCCTCTATGAAAACAAATTCCAGCCCCAGACTACTATACCCTGAAAAACTCTCTTTCAATTTTGATGGAGAAATGAAATACTTCTATGAACAAGAAAACATAAAGAATTTCATGATGACAAAGCCAACCATATACAAACTAGCAAAAAATATTCCAGAGAGGGATCAAGATGATCAGAACTCCA
>NW_004524966.1:538072-539739 GCF_000260255.1 Octodon degus | reverse complement strand
GGACCAACTACTCATCCCAGCCCTGGCACACCGTGGGTGAGACCCATTTACACCCCCTTGGGATGCCCCCCACCACTCCGCAGCACCTCCCCCACCGCACCCACAGAGTAGGAATTTCTGCCGCGTTCCAGGAACTGCCAGACCCAGTCCTAGCCAAGGTCTCGTGAGTGTGTGGCAGAGCTTCCAGCTACCCTGCACCCGCGGGAGCGACTACTACTAACAGGCCAGGTGCAGCATGGGTGAGACAACCCCCACCACTCCTCAGCACCTCCACCACACCACCTGCCAAGTAGGAATTTCTGCCATGTTCCAGGAAGCCCCAGACCCAGTGCTAGCCCAGGTCTGGTGACTGTGTGGGAGAGCTTCCAGCTACCTTGCACCAGCTGGACCAACTACTTGTCCCAGTCCAGGTGCAGAGTGGGTGAGAGCCTCTTCCACCCCCTTGGGATGCCACCCAACACTCCGCAGCACCTCCACTACACTGCCCGCCAAGTAGGAATTTCTGCCACTTTCCCGGAACACAAAGACCAAGTCCTAGCCCAGGCCCAGTGAGTGTGTGGAAGAGCTGCTTCTCCCACCTACTACAACTTGTCCCCTCCAGGCTCAACTCAGGCATGGCATACATGCCTGGGGTGTAACCCTGCAGCTACAATCCCTACAGAGAGTGTAAAGGATAGAACCACCCAGCTAGACCAGGAGCAGAACATCTTGCCACCGGGGAAAAACAGGTTCACCCTTAAGGGTAGCAGCAGGAAGGAGCTGAGCACAGCAGCCACAACCAAGCCAGGCACAGCTGGATAAATCCAAACTTTGTAGATCTGCACCTGAACTTCAGTACGTGCTAAGGTTATAACTACAATGAAGCTGTACAACAAAGGTCAGAAGACAGTGCTACACAAAATGACGAGAAGGAACAAAATGCAACCTCAGAACCCAGGACCACCTGTAACAAGTGCAGAGGACACCAACACAGAACAAATTGGGAATCACACAGCTGAACGCAATGAATCAACGACTTCTGAAGTAAAGAAACAGCTGCCGAAAGGTATAGAGGAACTCAGATTGGAAATAGAAAGAGAAATCCGTGAATTAATAGCATCTGCAGTAGAGAATCAAATGCAGAAACATATGGAGAAAACCCAGTGCCCACACAAAACAAGTGCAGAGGACACTAGCTCGGCTCAAATGCATGAATTAATAGCATTTATAATAAATAAGCAAAAGCAGAAAGATACAGAGGTAATCAGTGCGCAATTCTTTTCTGAAATAAAAAAAGAACTCTCAGAACGCATAGCATCTGAAGTAAATAAGCAACTACAGAAGCACAGGGAGGAAACCCAATCTGAAAAACACACTGCAGTAAAAGAATTTATAACTGCTTCTAAAGAAGACATTGATAAAAAAAATAGAGATTAGAAAAATGACGAATTCCTTGCATGAGCAGTACATGAAAGAAATAGATCTCATAAAGCAGAGTCAAAGAGATATAGAGGAAAATAACTCTCAATCACAAACTTGCAAAACTGTAAAGCGAATGTGAAGACAGAGTTTCAGATCTTGAAGATGCTGGTGCAGCAAGTGAAAAGGTAAGAAAGGATCTCTTAAAAACAACAAGGATGCAGGAAAGAATAATCCATCACCTGCAAGGTGATGCAAAGATGAACAAT
>NW_004524966.1:534645-536951 GCF_000260255.1 Octodon degus | reverse complement strand
AACAGGTAAATAATATCGCAAACGTAAGTCAATACATCTTAATTCTAACCATCAATGTGAAAGAACTCAATTCACCAATTAAGAGAAATAGACTGGCACAGTGGATTAGGAAACAAAATCTAACAATATACTGTATGCAAGAAACATATTTAACTCATAAAGACATTCATAGGCAGAAAAACAAAGGAAGATACACAATAGTACATGCCCCAGTACCTCAGAAAAAAGCATGGGTAGCAATCCTATTCTCAGACAGTCTCAATTTCAAACCAAAAATGATCAAGCGAAATAAAGAAGGCCACTATATAATGGTTAGGGGAAAAATTTAAGAGGAATACGTAACAATCATAAATATGTATGCACCAAACATGGGAGCACACAACTATATAAAGCAAATCTTAATGGACATGAAAAATCTAATATCCAATGCCACAATTTTAACGGGAGACCTTAACACACCCTTATCTCCAAAAGATAGGTGAATCAGACAAAATTTAGCAAAGAAATATTAACAGAAGTGAACCAGAGTTTGAAACAAATGGACTTGGTGGACATATACAGAGTTTTCCACTCAAACATAGCTGAATACGCATTTTTCTCAGCTACACATGGGTCATTTTCTAAAATAGACCACATACTGGTCCACAGATCATGCTTAAGCATATGCAAGAAAACAGAAATTATCCCATGCACATTATCTGATCACAGTGCAATGAAACTGGAAATAAATGAGAAAAGAAACCAGAAAAAATCTTAAATACATGGTAATTAAATGACACTCTACTCAGCAACCAATGGGTCACAGATGAAATTAAGGAAGTAATTTAACAATATCTACAATTAAATGAAAATTCAAGTACAGCTTTTCGAAATTTAAAGGATACGATGAAAGTAGTTCTCAGAGGGAAATTCATATCTGTGAACTTACACATTAGGAAAACAGAACGGGAACAAATAACTACCCTAATGCTGCACCTTCCACAACTAGAAAAGGAAGAGCAAGCCAAACCCAGAGCCCAAAGACTGGAGGAAATCGTAAAGACTAGAGCAGAAATTAATTCAATTGAGACAAAAAAAATTTTCAAAGAATTAAAAAAGCAAATAGCTGGTTCTTTGAAAGATTAAAGAAAATTGATACTCCCCTAGCTAACCTAATCAAACAGAGTAAAGAAAAAATTCAAATACTAGCAATAAGGAATGAAAAGGGGGTAATTACCACAGAATAGGTGGAAATTGAGAACATTATCAATCGCTACTTTGAGAATCTTTACTCTCACAGAATAGAAGACACAGAACAAATGTACAGATTCCTAGAAAGGTACAAATTACCACAACTGCATCGACAAGATATAACCACTCTCAACAGCCCAATAACAGCCAATGAAATATGAGATGTAATTAAAAACCTGCTGGCAAAGAAAAGTACAGGTCCAGATGGATTCACAGCTGAATTCTACAAGACATTTACAGTAGATATAGTTCCAATACCCCTCAAACTCTAACAGGAAATTGAAAAGGAAGCAATCATGAGAAAATAATTCCTGGAGGCAAGTATTATACTAATAACAAAACCAGGGAAAGATGCAACTAAGAAAGAGAACTACAGGGAGATCTCCCTCATGAACATAGATGCCAAAATCCTCAATAAAACCCTAGCAAATAGAATACAGCAAATCATCAAGAAGATCATACACCATGACCAGGAAGGATTCATCCCAGGGATGCAAGGGTGGTTCAATACTCGAAAATCTAACAATGTGATACAGTATATCAATAGATTGAAAAGTAAAAACCCCATGATTATCTCCATTGATGCAGAAAAGCCTTTAGACAAAGTCCAAAACTCATTCATGTTAAAAGTCCTACAGAAAATTGGAATAGATGATCTCTATCTTAATCTGGTAAAAGCCATTTATGAAAACCCAACAGCTAACATAATTCTAAATGGGGAAAAACTGAAATCCTTACTCTTAGAACTGGTACAAGACAAGCATGTCCTCTATCACCACTCGTATTCAATATAGTTCAGGAATCATTAGCTACAGCCATTAGACAAGAGAAAGAAATAAAAGGAATAAGATTAGATAAAGAAGAAGTTAAATTGTCTTTATTTGCAGATGACATGATACTTCACTTAGAAGACCCAAAAACCTCCACCAAGAAGCTACTAGAATTAATACAGAAATTCAGTAGCATAGTAACTTGTAAAGTCAATACCCAAAAGTCTATAGCATTCCTCTACACATACAACAAACACACTGAGAGGGAAATTATAGAAACAATACCTTTTACAATAGCACTGAGGA
>NW_004524966.1:533865-534545 GCF_000260255.1 Octodon degus | reverse complement strand
TGGGAAAATTCCCAGTAGAGGAATAGCTGGTTTAAAGGGGATTTCCAGACCAACTTTTCTAAGGAGTCTCCATACTGATTTACATAACGGTTGCAGCAGTCTACAATCCCACCAGCAGTGGAGAAGGGTTCCTTTTTCCTCACAGCCTCTCCAACATTTTTTGTTGGGTTATTTCTTTATGATGGTCATTCTTTCTCTGGTGAGATGATATTTCAATGTGGTTTCAATTTGCATTTCACTAATGGCTAGTGACGTGGAGCATTTTTCATATATTTATTCACTTGTTTAATTTCTTCCTCTGAGAAGTGAGTGTTCATCTCGGATGCCCATTTCTGGATTGGGTCTTTAAATTTTGGGGCCTTGGTTTTCTTTAGTTCTTTATAGATTCTAGAGAGCAGTCCCTTGTCTGAGTACTTATTTGTCATGATTTTTTCCAAATTTGTAGGTTGCCTTTTCACTTTACTGATAATTTCTTTTGACGTGAAAAAACTTCTCAGTAAAAGAGGATCCCAGTTGTTACGTCTTTCAACTGTGACTCTTGCGATTTGATTTCTGTCCATGAACTCTTTGCCTACCCCTATTTGTTCAAGAGTTCCTCCTACATTCTCTTCCAGGAGATTTAGTGTCTCTGCTTTAATGTTTAGATCTTTAATCCATTTTGACTTTAGTTTAGTACATGG
>NW_004524966.1:532323-533609 GCF_000260255.1 Octodon degus | reverse complement strand
GACCCTCTCGCACCCCCTCGGGCAGCCCCCCACCACTCCACCGTACCTCCCCCATCCCTCCCGCCGAGTAGGAATGTCTGCTGACTTCCGGGAACCGCCAGAACCAGACCTAACCCAGGTCCCGTGAGTGTGTGGACAGCTTCCTGCTAACCTGTGAGAGCGGGACCAGTCCCAGCCCAGGCGCAGCATGGGCCGGACCTTCTCCCACCCCCTCGGGCCACCCCCCACCACTCCGCCATACCTCCCGAACCCTCCCACCGAGTAGGAGTTTCTGCCAACTTCGGGGAACCCCCAGACACAGTCCTAGCCCATGTCCGGTGAGTGTGTGGAGAGCTTCCTGTTAACCTGTGCCAGCGGACGAGTCCCAGCCCAGGCGCAGTGTGGGCCAGACATTTCCCACACCCTCGGGCCGCCACCTACCACTCCTCTGTACATCCCCACCCCTCTAGCCGAGTTGCAATTTCTGCTGACTTCGAGGAACCCCAAACCCAGTCCTAGCCCAGGTCCGGTGAGTGTGTGGAGAGCTTCCTGCTAACTTGTGCCGGCGAGACCAGTCCCAACCCAGGCGCAGCTTGGGCCGGACCCTCTCCCACCTCCTCGGGCTGCCCCCCACCACTCCGTCGTACCTCTCCCACCCCTCCCGCCCAGAACGAATTTCTGCCAAGTTCCTGGAACGCCCAGACCCAGTCCTAGCCCTGGTCTGCAGCAGGAAGGAGCTGAGCACAGCAGCCAGACCTAAGCCAGACACAGCGGGATAAGTCCAAACTCTGTAGTGCTCCACCTGAACTTCAGTACATGGGAAGGTTATAACTACAGAAAAGATCTACAACAAAGGGCAGAAAACAGTGCTACACAAAATGACGAGAAGGAACAAAATGCAACCTCAGAAACCAAGCCCATCCTTAACAAGTGCAGAGGACACTCACACAGAACAAATTGGAAATCACACAGCTGAAAGCAATGAATGAACCGCTTCTGAATTAAAACAGCTGCAGAAAGATATAGAAGACCTGAGATTGGAAATGAAAAAAGAAATCCCTTAATTAATAACATCTGCACTAAAGAATCAAATGCAGAAACATATGGAAGCCACCCAGTGCCCACCCAGAACAAGTGCAGAGGACCCTAGCTCGGATTAAATTCATGAATCAAGAGCGTTGATACTAAATAAGGAACAGCAGAAAGATAGAGAGGAAATCAGAGCGCAACTCTTTTCTGAAATAAAAAAAGCACTCTCAGAACTCATGGCAGATGAAGTAAAGAAGCAACTACAGAAACATAAGCAG
>NW_004524966.1:507906-511983 GCF_000260255.1 Octodon degus | reverse complement strand
AAAAAAAAAGTTGGTCTGGAAATCCCCTTTAAACCAGCTATTCCTCTACTGTGAATTTTCCCGTAGGACCTCATAACATAATATCATAGTGATATATGTGTGCCTATGTTTATAGCAGCATAAGTAGTGATAGCCAAATCTTGGAAGCAACCAAGATGACCATCACCTGAGGAATAGTTGAAAAAGATGTGGTATTTTTACACAATGGAGTATTATTCAGCTATTAAGAAATATAACCTGGGGGCTGGTAAGATGGCTCAGTGCTTTAAAGCACTTACTTAGAACAAGCTTATCAAAGAACAGGGAAAACCGTTCAATCCCCCAGTACCACATGCCAGCCAGCCCTGCCCCCTGGTGGGCTGACCTGTTCACACACACACAAATATAAATAAAAACAAAAATTAAAAAAATTAAAAAAATGATAAACTTCAAGCCTGTATATTTAAGTGGATGCCACTTGAACATATACTCATAAGTGAAATAAACCAGACACATGTGTAAATATCTTATAGTCTCCCTAGTACAAGAACTCAAAAAAAGTAATACAAATAGAAAGTTATAATACAAGTAAAAGGAAAGGAAGATCTCAAGGACTAAGTAATCAAGAGAGGGAAAAGAGAAGAGCTAGGAAACATGACAATGTCAACTCATTCAGTTATATGCAAAATATGAGGAAGGCAATGATCCTGAGAATATTCAGAAGATTTTTTAATCTAGTAGTTAAATGGAAAAATTCTCACCCTGACTATCTATTTATGCTCATACCTGTGAACTAAGCTACTGCACTGCAGATGGTAATTTGTAATGCTAGTTTCATGTTTGGAGTGCCTGTTATTCTGTTCTTTTGTATTTGGTGTGCTTGTCATGACATGCTATTTGCTGCTATGTTATCTCTCGGGTTCGTGGATGTTGAAGAAGAAGGGTGTGGTGAATGAAAGCAAGAGACAGGAAAAGGAATATTGTGGGACTGTCCTGCTTCAAGGTTGTATATGGTGAGATTTTTGGACTTATGTGCAAACATGAGATGTATATAATTCTTTATCCTATTTTTAAAATATTATGTAATTTTTAAAGTGTTTTTATCATATTATGCAGGGACTTAAAGTTCAACATATCAATACTTGATGAAAAATACCTGTTCCTTATTATGCCTAAGATGTTTGAAATGCAGAGATATAGTGAGGGTAACTTTAATCATTTTAATAATAACAATAATCTTGACTTATGAATGGTTAACAACCTAAGTTTGCAGAGCTAAAGTAGAGAAAAAGCAGGCCTGCAAGGAAAGCCAACATTTTTGCCCTAACCTTCTAAGGTCAATTAAGACTCAGGCCATATGAGAACTTGTATTGTAAAGTCATGTACCTTGGTAGTGTCCCAAATTTTCTGATCAACTAGATTATGGGGCCAAATAGGAAAGTGATCGATGACGTAGAGTGTGCCTAAGGAGAGTTACATGGGGAGAAAGCACTCTCTCAGGCTTTCACAGAGAGCACATTGGCCAAGCAATGGCCGTGCCTCATCCTCATGGCTGGCACTGGCAAAGTTTCTACAATCGGAGGTACAGGATCTCAGAATAAATCCTCAAGGGATTTCCCTGACCTTCTCAGATCCAAAAGCTACAACTCTTGTTACATAGTTCCTGCTTTACCTTGGTCATAATCATCCAGTAGAAAAGTATGAAGCCGAAATATAGGAACTAAAGTCATGATGTTATGTTGAGCTGTGATGAGCTCAGGTCAATAATTTCTGACATTACCAGTTTAACAGAAGACCCAATCGTAATATGGCCTCTGGAATGTTTTAGAATATTTTCCTGAGTTTACACACCTATAAATAACGGAACTTAGAATAAAGGGGATACAGATGAATGTCCATTTTGTATCTGTGTAAGCAAAGTGGATGGGATAGTTATATAGTTACATTCTGTTAATGAGTAGAATAATTTGTTCTAATGGTGTTTGCAAATAAGATCTCAAGTCCGCATCTTGGACAGCAATTAGCCACTAAGAAGAATGTATGCAGTGTGTTACTTATTGAAACTGTCCTAGAGATTTGATTTGAAACTGTCTCATTTTTGTTTATCTATAAAATTATGAAAAATAATAAATAAAAATAGCCTTAATTACTCTGAAATAAGCAACTGCACTGAAGGTAGCAATACAAAATTCTATGGACATGCTTGGAATATCTGTAATTTTTGTCTTTGAAATATGTACTGCTTGTCATGTCATATCAACTGCTGCTATAATGTGATAGATTTCCTAATGAATAAATATATTATCATTAAAAAAAAACCTAACCGAAAAGAAAAATCCAGGTCAGGAGGAATTCAGAGTTGAATTCTACAAGACATTTACAGAAGATGTAGTCCCTATACTCCTTAAACTCATTCATGAAATTGAAAAGGAAGCAATCCTCTCAAAATCATTCCTGGAGGAATGTATTATACTGATACAAAAACCAGAGAAAGACACAACTAAGAAAGAGTACTACAGGCCGATCTCCCTCATGAACATAGATGACGAAATCCTCAATAAAATACAAGCACGTAGAATGCAGCAAATCATCAAGAAGATCATACACCATGACCAGATAGGATTCATACCAGGGATACAGGGATGTTTCAATATTTGAAAATCTATAAATGTAACACACTATATTAATAGAGCGAAAACTAAAATCACATGATCATCTCCATTGATGCGGAAAAGGCTTTTGACAAAGTCCAACATTCATTCATGTTCCAAGTCCTACAGAAAATTGGAATAGATGGCCTCTACTTCAATCTCGTAAAAGCTGTTTATGAAAACCTAACAGCTAACATAATCCTAAATGGGGAAAAACTGAAATCTTTTACTCTTAGATCTGGTACAAGACCAGCATGTCCTCTATCGCCACTCCTATTCAGTATAGTTCTGGAATCATTAGCTACAGCCATTAGACAAGAGAAAGAAATATCAGGAATAAGAATAGGCAAAGAAGAAGTTAAATTATCTTTAATTGCAGATGACATGATACTTTACTTGGAAGACCCAAAAACCTCCAAAAGGAGCTACTAGAATTAATACAGAAATTCAATAGCATAGCAGGTTATAAAGTCAATACCCATAAGTCAATAGCATTCCTCTACACAGACAACAAACACACTGAGAGGGAAATTATAAAAACAATAACTTATACAATAGCATCGAGGAAAATAAAATATCTTGGAATGAATCTAACTAATGAAGTCAAAGTTCTTTTCAAGGAAAATTACACTATTCTGAAAAAAAATATCTTAGAGGATTTTAGAAAATGGAATGATATTCCATGCTCATGGATAGGAAGAACCAACATTGTGAAGATGGACATACTCCCAAAATTGCTGTACAGACTTAATGTAATCCCTGTTAGACTATCACCAACATACTTCACAGACTTAGATAAGTCATCCTTAAAATTTATCTGGAACCAGAAAAGACCTATAATAGCAAAGGCAATTCTGGGCAATAAACACAAGGAAGGTGGCATTACCATTCCTGAATTGAAATTATGCGACAAGGCTACTGCGATAAAATCAGCATGGTTCTGGCATCAAAATAGACCTGAGGATTAATGGAATAGATTAGAAGACACTGAAGCCCCAGTGAACACACTCAGCCACCTTATCTTTGACAAAGGGACCAAACATATACACTGGAAGATAGATAGCCTCTTTAACAAATGGTGCTGGAAAAACTGGTTCTCTATATGCCAAAAAGTCAAATCTGACCCAGGTCTATCACCATGCACTAAACTAAAGTCAAAATGGATTAAAGATCTAAACATTAAAGCAGAGACACTAAATCTCCTGCAAGAGAAATTAGAAGGAACTCTTGAAGATATAGGGGTAGGCAGAGTTCATATGCAGAAATCAAATCGCACGGGAAACAGTTGGAAGAATTAACAACTGGGACCTGCTCTTACTGAGAAGTTTTTTCACGTCAAAAGAAATTCCCAACAAAGTGAAAAGGCAACCCACAAATTTGGAAAAAATCATGACAAATAAGTACTCAGACAAAGGTCTGCTCTCTAGAATCTTTAAAGAACTAAAAA
>NW_004524966.1:504697-507806 GCF_000260255.1 Octodon degus | reverse complement strand
TAGCCATTCGTGAAATGCAAATTAAAACCACATTGAGATATCATCTGACCCCAGAAAGAATGGCTATCATAAAGAAATCACCCAACAACAAATGTTGGAGAGGCTCTTTGGAAAAAGGAACCCTTCTCCAGTGGTGGTGCGAATATAGAGTGGTGCAACTTTTATGGAAATCAGTATGGAGACTCCTTAGAAAAGTTGGTCTGGAAATCCCCTTTAAACCAGCTATTCCTCTACTGGGAATTTTCCCAAAGGACCTGAGAACATCATATCATAGTGATATATGTGTGCCTTTGTTTATAGCAGCTCAATTTGGGATTGCCAAATCTTGGAAACAACCAAAAAGCCTATCGCCTGAGGAATGCTTGAAAAAGATTTAGTATTTTTACACAATGGAGTATTATTCAGCTATTAAGAATGATTAACTGCAAGCCTTTTTATTGAAGTGAATACCACTTCAACATGCACTCATAAGTGAAATAAACCAGACACACATGTGTAAATATTGTATAGTCTTCCTAGTATAAGCACTCAAAAGAAGAAATATGAATAGAGAGATATAATACAAGTAAATTGAAAGCAGAATCTCAAGAACTAATCACGAGAAGGAAAGGTGAAGAGCTAGGAAATGACAATGTCAACCCATACAATTATATGCAGAAGATGAGCAAGGAAATGATCCTGAGAATCTTCAGAAAATTTTTGAATCTAGCAGTTAGTTGGAAAGATTCTCACCCTGACTATATATATATATATACTGATACCTGAGAACTAAGCTACTGCACTGCAGATGGTAATTTGTAATAGTAGTTTCATGCTTGGAGTGCCTGTCATTGTAGTATTCTGAATATGGGCTCTTTGTCATAACATGCCAGTTGCTGCTGTGATATATGTCAGGTAGGGGGATGTTCAAGAAGAAGCGGGTAGTGAAGCAAACCAAGGGACAA
The DNA here is from genome assembly GCF_000260255.1 of Octodon degus. Lineage (NCBI taxonomy): Eukaryota > Metazoa > Chordata > Mammalia > Rodentia > Octodontidae > Octodon > Octodon degus. The sequence continues at coordinate 506,862 of NW_004524966.1, read as the reverse complement.
GAAGAGGAATATTGTGGGACTGTCCTGCTTCGAGGTTGTATATGGTGAGATTTTTGGGCTTATGTGCAAACATGAGTAATATATAATTCTTTGTGCCTATTTTAAAATATATTATAATATTTACATGTTTTTATCATACTCTGTAGGGACTTAAAGTTCAACATATCAATACTTGATGAAAAATCACTGTTCCATATTATGTCTAAGATGTTTCATATGCAGACAGATAGTGAGGTTAAGCTTAACAACCTAAGTGGTTTGATAATAACAATAAGCTTGTCTTCTGGATGGTTAACAATCTAAGTTTGCAGATCAAAATTAGAGAAAAAGGAGGTCCACAAGGAAAGCCAACATTTTGGCCCTAGCCTTCTAAGGTCACTTAAGTCTCAGGACTTATGAGAACTTGTACTGTAAATTCATGTACCTCAGTAGTGTCCCAAATTTTCTGATCAAGGAGATTAAGAGGCCCAAGAGGAAAGTGATTGATGATGTAGAGTGTGCCTGTTGAGAGTCACATGGAGAGAAAACTTTTTCTCAGGCTTTCACTGATAGCACGTCATCCAAGCCATGGCCGTGACTCATCCTCATGCCTGACACTGACAAAGCTTCTACAATCTGAGGTACAGGATCTCAGGATAAATCCTGAGAGGATTTGACTGAGTTTATCAAACCCAAAAACTGCAACTCTTGTTACATATGTCCTCATTTACCTTGGTCTTAACCATCCAGTAGGAAAGTTTAAAAACAAAATATAAGAAGTAAAGCCATGCTGTTATTTTGAGCTGTTGGGGACTCAGGTCAACAATTTCAGACATTGCCAGTTAAGCGGAAGACCCAATACTATTTTGGGATACTGGACTCTTTTAGAATATTTTTCTGAGTTTACACACCTATAATATTCAAATAGTGGAACTTAAGAAAAAAAGTGTGTAGAGATGAATGTACATTTTGTATCTGTGTATTCAAAGTGGTTAGGATAGATATATAGTTACATTGTCTTAATGAATAGAATGATTTTTTCTAATGTTGTTTGGAAATAGGAAATCAAGTCTGCATCTTGTACATCAATTAACCACTAAGAACATTGTATGCAGTGTGTTAATTATTGAAACTGCCCACCGATTTGATTTGAAGCTGTCTCATTGCTATTTGTTTATCAATAAAATTATGTCAAAAAAGCAGAAATTACAGAAGGCCTGATGACTTATGAGATATGAAAGTGTACCTGATTCCTGCATTCCCATATTGCAAAGGTTGTCAGTATAATACCTGATCTCAAGAAAAAGATTTTCTTCATGGTGCAACTGGAGTACCCATTGTTAAGATTTCAGAAAGACTTCATGTCAGAGGCCCAGCTGTTAACAGCCTCACTCATGCTCTTGGAACATGGATATTCTGGGTGAGTGACAACTTTAAGGGTGTATATTCTTATTTTTAGCACAAGAGAACTGAAGCCTGTATAAAAGAGATTTCTGACTGAAATTTTTGTCCAAAGGTGTGAAGCCTATGACTACTCCTAGTGGTGAAAATTGTTAAAGAGAATTATATTGATAAACTACTACAAAGACAATAATATATAATGTATTAATTATTGTAACTATCCTACTAACCTGTTTTGAAACTGTCTCATTGCTACTTTTTTCTCAAAATTATTATAAAAAATAATAAAATAAACAAAAGGAAAAAATAAGTCATACATATCTATGCACCAAATATGAGCCTAAACTTATATTAGACAAAATTTAAAGACCTGAAAAATGTAATAACCAATATTATAATCTTAACAGTGTAAATTAACAGTCCCTTATCTCAAAAAGATAGGTCAAGTGGACAAAAATTTAGAAAGTGATAGCAGAATAGAATAAATTCTTTAAACAAATGGACTTAGTGAACCTACATAGTGTCTCCCACAACATCACCTGAATACACATTCTTTTCAGCTGCTCATGGGACATTTTCTAAAGTACACCACCTACTTGTCCATAGATCATGTTTAAATATATGCAAGAAAAGAGAAATCATCACATGCATATTCTCTGACAACAGTTTTTTTTTCAAAATTTTATTGAGAAACAGATAGCAATGAGACAGTTTCAAATCAAATCGGAAGTACAGTTTCAACAAATAACACACTGCATATATTCTTCGTAGTGGTTAATTGCTGT
>NW_004524966.1:502565-504114 GCF_000260255.1 Octodon degus | reverse complement strand
GAGTCCAGTAGCCCATAATAGCATTGGGTCTTCTGTTTAACTGGCAATGTCTGACAACATTTTAATGAAACTGGAAATTAATGACTAATGAAACAACAAAAAAACCCATAAATACATGGAAATAAAACCACACCCTCCTCAGAAACCATTTGGTTACAGATGAAATTAAACAAATAATTAAACAATATCTGCAATCCAATGAAAGTTCAAACAAAACTTACTGGAATTTGTGGGATACAGTGAGAGCAATTTTCAGAAGGAAATTTATACTGGTGCACTTACACATTAGGAAAACACAATGAGAACAAATAAATACCCTAATACTTCACAAGCCTCTAGAAAAACAAGAGCAAACCAAACTCAAAGTCCAAAGATGGGAGGAAATTATAAATACTATAGAAGAAATTAATGCAATTGAGAGAAAGAAAACAACACATAGATTAATAAAACCAAAAGCTGATTCTTTAAGAGATTAAATAAAATTGATAAACATCTAGCCAACCTCCTCCAAAAGAGAAACAAAAAAATTCAGATGCAAGCAATAAGTGATAAAAAGGGAAAATTACAGATCCTGTGGAAATTCAGAAATTCATCACTAGTTATTTTGAAAATATAAACCCATACAGAATTAAAGGCAAAAAAGAAATGAACAGATACAAATAGCTAAAACTGAATCAAGGTGATATAAAAACTGAATAACTGAATATCAGCCAAAGAAATTAAAAATGTAAAAAAAAAACTTTATCAGAAATGAAAAGACCAGGTCCTGATGGATTCACAGCTGGATCCTGCATGAAATTTGGAGGGTTTAAAACCAATTCTCCTCAAACTTCTTAATGTCAATGAAATAAAAAAAGAAGCAATACTCCTGAAATCATTCCTAGAGACGTTTTAAAATATTACTACAACTGAACAAAGATTAAAAAAAAAACATGATTACAGACTTCAGGAGCATAGATGCAAAAATCCCCAATGAAATACTAGCATAGAATATAATAAATCAAGGAGATTATTTACCACGACCAGGTAGGATTCATCCCAAGGAAACAAGGATCGTTCAACTTATATAAATCTATAAATGTAATACACTATAGAGGCAAAACATAAAAACATGTGATCATCTTATTAGATGAAGAATTGTCGTTTGACATAGTCCAACACTCAATCATGATCAAAGCCTTACAGATATTTGGAATACATGGCCTATACCTCAATCTTATGAAAATCATATATGACAAAATAACAGTCAACATAATTCTAAATGAAGAAAAATTGAAAGCTTATACTCCAAAATTAAATACAAGACAAGATTGTCCTATATTGCCACAACTATTCAATATAGTTCTGGAATTATTAGATAGAGACTTCGACAAGAGTGGAGAGAGAAAAGAAATAAGCATAGGTAAAGTAGAAGTTAAATGATCATTATTTGCAGATGACGTGATACTTTAATTGGAAGACCCCTCAAAAACTCAACCAAGAATCTCTCATGATTAATTAACAATTTGAGAGAAATTAGAGAAGCAATGCCCTTTCCAACAGCATCTAA
>NW_004524966.1:500760-502465 GCF_000260255.1 Octodon degus | reverse complement strand
TATAATGAAAATTATGATAAACTTAAAAGAAAGATTGAAGAGGATTTGAGAAAAATGTAAAAAATATCCCTTGCTTCTGCATAAGGAGAACCAACATTGTAAAACTGGCCATACTTTCAAAATTTTTATACAGATTTATTACAATCCCCATCATCAAAGTACCATCTCCATACCCCAAAGATTTAGAGAAAACACTCTTAAAATCTATTGGGAACCAAAATAGCCCTGGAAAAGCAAGGGTAATCCTGGGCAACAAAGGCAAGGCTGGGAGCATTAAAATTCCTGGCTGGAATGTATACTACAAGGGTACTACTATAAAAAGCATGAAGCTACTTGAGACCCCCATGTACCCCCCAAAAAATCAGAACAGACCTGAGGAACAATGGTACAGATTAGAAGATTTAGATACAACTACAAGCACACTCAGTCACCTTATCTTTGACAAAGGGGCCAAACATGTTCATTGGAAGAAAGATAGTCTCTTTAACAAATGTTGCTGGAAAAACCTGCTGTCCAAATACCAAAATCTAAAACTAGACCTGGGTCTATTATCATGCACTAAATTAAATTCAAAATGGATTAAATATTTCAACATTAAAACAGAAAAACTAAGTTTCCTGGAGGAAAAATTAGCTGTAAATCTTGAAGACATTGGAGCAGACAGGTCATTCAAGGACAAAAGCAAAACTGCATGGGATATAGTTCAAAGAATTAACAGTTTGGGTCTCATTTTATTGAGAAGTTGTGTGTGTGTGTGTGTGTGTGTGTGTGTGTGTGTGTGTGTGTGTGTTATAGACAGATTCTACAAGGTGTTCACGATCTTACTACTAGATCAGACTTGTAGTGATCTGCCTATTTACACCGTGTCTCAAGAGCTGGAATTACAGGTGAGTTTCACCACACCCAGTCTCAGTTGCCATCTCAGAGAGCCCTGGGGGCAGGGCCAGTACAGCAGCCCATGGTATCGAATGCCAGGCCCCTAAACCTGCTTGCAGGTGCTTTAATCCACTGAGATATTTGGCCGGCCCTTAAGAAGCTTTTTTTATGTCAAAATAAATCACCAACAGAGTGAAAAGACAATCCACAAATTGCAAAAAGAATCTTAACCAACAATCGCCCAGACAACGTACTTCTATCTAGAATATATAAAGAGCTAGAAACAGTAAAATAGTGCCCCTAATTTTCAAGATCCAATAGAAAGATGGACATGACAGATGAATGCCCCTTTCTCAGAGGAAGAAATAGAAGTGGCAAATAAATGCATGAAAAAAATATTCCACAGCACTGATCATTTGAAAAATGCAAATTCAAAGAGCATTGCGATGCCTTCACACTCAAGAAAGAGTGGTTACTACAAAAAAATAAACTAATATGGGCCATCCAAATAGCTCAGCGGATTAAAGTACCTGCAAGTAGGGTAGTGGCCAGTGTTTCCATCCCTGGGCCTGCTGTGGTGGCCCCGCCCCCGGGGCACACTAAGACTGAGGTTGGTATGGGGCATGGTAGTGTGCGCCTGTAATCCTAGCTTTTGGGAGGCTGTACACAGGCATATCACTGCGAGTCGTATCTAGTAGTGAGACCCTGAACACTCTGTAGACCCTTCCCTAAAAAATACAAAAGGACGAAAGGAAAGACAAAAGAGAAAGAAAGAGAGAGAGAGAGAGAGAGAGAGAGAGAGAGAGAGAGAGAGAGAGAGAGGAAAGAA
>NW_004524966.1:489339-500660 GCF_000260255.1 Octodon degus | reverse complement strand
AAGGAAGGAAGGAAGGAAGGAAGGAAGGAAGGAAGGAAGGAAGGAAGGAAGGAAATTAACTAATCACAAATTCTGGAGAGACTGTGGGGAAAAAGGAACCCTTCTCCACTGCTGGTGGGAATGTAGACTGGCACAATCATTAAGGAAATTTAAGTGGAGACGCCTCAAAAACTTAAGACTGGAAATCCCATTCAATCCAGCTATTCTCCTTCTGAGTATTTTCCCTAAAGAACTGAAAGCACCATATCATATTGATTTATGTGTGTCTATATTTATAGCAATGCTATTTATCATAGTCAAATCTTGGAAACAACCAAAATGCCCATCACTTAAGGAATGGATGAATAATATTGGGTATTTTATATCATGGAGTACCACCCACTTGTCTTTTGAAAAAAGACAAATTTGAAGCCTTTATTGATAAGTGGGTGCAACTAGAGGCTTTAATCATAAGTGAAATAAATCAGATCCACATGTGTAAATATCATATTGTCTCCCTAGTGTAACAGCCTGAAAAAAGAAATAACATTGGAAAGGTATAATAGATACAGTACAATGAAAAGAAACTAAACTTTAGGATTAGACAATGAAGGTGAGAGAAAGGAGAAAATATACAAGAAAAGAAAGGGATAAACACATGCAAATATATATGTTTGCATGATGGATGAGATGATTGTAATAATAATTTCCATCATTTGTTTGAGAATAGTAGCTGATGTGGAGAACTTTCACCTCGACTAATTCTTTATGTTCTTATCTGCGATCTAAACAACTATGTGGATAACATCAATGTGTAATACAAAAGCTATGTTTGAATACCTCTCAACTTGGTTTTCAAAATGTGTAACATTTCTAATATCTTATCAATTATCATTTTAAAAAGTGAAATAAAAGACAAGAAATAAATTAGAGTTTTTTGAAAGCAAGCAGTAATACTTAACTTTTTGTCTAATGTTGCATAAGTATATTTGTTAATCTAAGCAACAGATTTAATGATAAAAAGATACTAGAACAGCCATAGTTAATTAGGTATTCTTGTTTTGACAATCTAACATATGTATCGTACATTGCCCTATTTCTCTTTGTTTCTACTATTCGTTTTTTGTTTTGCTTTTACTTTTCAAAATAAGATAAAATAAAATTTACATAATAATAATATATCAGAAGGTCCCTGTATTTTAATCAACTGCAACACAATCTCAGTAGGTATTCAAATCCTCAAAATAAATCAGTTCTTTTCATTTTGGTTCCCTTGTAAAATGATTTAGTTGGTTATTCACTTCTGGCTTCTAATACGACAGCACCGTGAAAGTGTTTACTTTGTCCATGACCAGGCATTTGTCAAACATCACTGTAGCACACCATCACTTCTATTATATATGTATGTTTTTGTTATCAATAATAAGTCTCACTTCCTCTTACTCCTTGTGTCATTCATTCTTGTATTTTCTTGTGGCTCACTCCATCTCTTTCCAAGCAATTCATGACATATGATAGAAGCTTAGAAAATATTATTGTGTGAATCAATGACTATTTCATGCGATGCTGTGGCTATCTGAAGAGGGGATATGGCTTAAAGGTAAAGTTGTCCTTTTTTAAATGCTTTGAGTTATGTAGAATCAAAAGCAGAAGTGAAAACTTTTGTACTTAGGATAGAATGTATGATTTCCTGTGAGTGTTAGTGTTTCTCTAAAACATTCCAGGAAAAACGCAACCAATGAGCTGTGCTTGTGTGGATGTATTTTGCAAACTAGATAGAAGGGTATATAGAAAATTTTAATAGTATGTAAACGTATGGATTTCTCATGTGAGTTTTGGATTATACTGCAGAAAATATTATTTTAAAATTTAGTGATTAAAGTCATAAAATGATAGAGATTTTCGCACAATCGTAGGAAATATTTGAATTGTGCAGATTCTGATTCCATTTATACACAAAATATAAAATGGCAATCTCTGAAAAAATTATTTTAATTGACACTAAACCATTTTACTGAGTTATGAGATTTAGTAAATGCCCTGGCTCTTTGTTTTTGGCTCACACAATTTTAAGATTCTTCAAGAAGATTTGTTTTAAATCCATTTTTTCTTGCGATAAGACATTGAATAGTACTTATTATGAAATGTTACTTAACTTTGGGTTCATATTTCATGATGTTAAATATTAAAAAAGTAATTAAGACTTTACATTTACAGGCATTTAATATAGACTGATGATGCTTATAGATTAATTCAGTGATTTAATTATACTTATTACTGCTTTGCTTTCCTATTTCTCTATAATCCTTAACAATTGGTATATAATGTGTTGTTGCTCAAAATTACTGCAATTCCTTCAGCAAAAGAGAATTCTTAGTTCTTTATTAAGTGATTTGGCTTTTTACACTATGGTAGATGACACTGTAATTTTAAGGAGATAGCTATAAAAGTATAATTTTACTCAACATTTTCACTTTGTTATTGTAGAAGCTGGAAAATAAAAAACAGCCTAAAATTCCACATTTAGAGAACAGCTGTTATATGGTTGTTGTTGGCATCTTGCTAAGGAAGATAGATAGATAGATAGGTAGATAGATAGATGATAGATAGATAGATAGATAGATAGATAGATAGATAGATAGATAGACAGACAGATAGATAAATGATAGATATGTTCAAGGACTTTTCAGAGTTGCAATCTGTGGGTCCATTGTGGGCATGCAGAGAGCTTTCATTGTGCCATTTAAGAACTTTGAGAAGGACACTTGGTGGCCTACAGGACTTGTAAACTTTGATCCTTGTCAAAGGTGTGGAGCTTGTGCTGGTGCTGGTTCAACCTTTTAAGAAATAAAGAGGACTGCACAGGCCACTGGCACTATGCAGAGCTGTGATCTGTGGGCTAAGTGCACAGTCATGGAGCTTTCCTGCCAGCTGCATATATTTAAGAACTTAAGAGAACCCTGGGTGTCCTACAAGGCTCTGGTATGCTACCACTTGGCCTCCAGCACATAGGTGTGGAGCTTGTGCTAACACTTATTCAACATTTTAGGAACTTAGGAGGATTCTACATGACCCATGGGATCATAGTGAGTCCTAACTTGCTCCTCACTGTAGCAGAAAGCTTACTGACAATTGCCTCACCACTCTCAAACAATGCTAAGTCTGAGTGATCACTGGAAAATTAAAAAATACCAAAAGGCAGAAACAAAAGGAAAGTTCAATTCTAAAGCTCTCAAAGAACAAATACAGAAGACAAAGGCATTTAAGAACCTGAAAATCACACTCCTGGAATATCTCAAAAGACAGCAACTGAAGTCCATCATTCTGTAGAAAAAATAATCTCTTAGGTCAAAAGAAATGAAAATCATCATGAAAGAATTGATCCACACAGGTAAAGAAGACATAGATTAAAAATAGAGGAGAATACAAAAATGATGGAAACATTAAGTGAACAATATAGGAAAGAAGTAGAGGGCAAGAAACAGATTCAAACAGACATCTAGGAAATTAAAACCTCCATCGGAAGCTGGGAAAACTGCTTGAATGTAACTAAAAATAGGCTTTCAGACTTTGCAAACAGTGGCACAGATAATCAAAGTGAAAGGAAAAAACTCTTAAAACTAACATGGAATGATAAAGTAATAATTCAGCAGCTCAAAGCAGTGCAAAGACAAATAATATAAGAATAATAGACATCGTGAAACAGTGGGAAAGAGCTCACATGACATAAAGAAGCTATTTGCACAAGTACTAGCAGAAAAATACTCCAAGCATGAGAAAAGAACCTAACAGTTTAACACAGCATGTAAAACTCCACACAACCATAATCACAATAAATCTACACTAAGACACACAATAATCAAGATATCAAAACTTAAACAAAAGATTAGAATATTAAAATCTGTTAGAAGAAAAATCAAAATAACATCAAAATTATGACAGGTTTGAAACAGAAACCATCAAATCAGAAGAATTTGGAGTAACATATTTCAGATCCTAAAAGAAAGTGACTTCCAACCCAGATTGATGTATCCTGCAAAACAATCTATGAAATTCAATGAGATAAGTTTCTTGCTAGACAAAGAACAACTGAAGAAATCTATGACCACCAAACCAACCCTATAAAGTGTACTGTCAGATATTTTAGAAAGATACAGAAACAACCAAGTTTCAAGAATAACAGAAATAAACCACTAGACAGAAGTAAAGAAAGGGAAAAGTTTGGAACCCACAGCAGAAAAATAACATGACAAAAATAAGCCCATACATATCAATTATAACTATCACTATAACTCTCCTCAGTTAACCAATCAAAAGAAATTGACTAGTAGAGTGGATTAAGAAACAAAATACAGACCAGGCCTGCTGTGGGAGTGAGACCTTCCTCAGCATTCTCAGACCCCTCCACCCATGCTGAGCCAGACCCCTCCAGTCTTTGGAGGGAGAACTTCAGCCGCACTCTTCAGATCTTTCCAGACATGCCTACAACCAGGCCATGAGACTGTGTGGGAGAGCTTTCACGCTCCCATGCACCCGCTGGACCTCACCAGAGGCCCACCAGGTGAGTGAGAAAAATTGGAGGGCTCTCGCACTTTCGGTACCCCTCCACCCCACCAGACCCAATAAGCCTAGGCACAGTGAGTGTGTGGGAGAGCTTCTGTGCTCTTCTGCACCCTCTGAACCCCTCCAGTCCCAGCACAGGCCTGGTATACAGGCCTGGAATGATACTCTGCCGGTGAAGTCCCTGCAAAGAGACTAGGGGCCAAAAGCACCCAGCAACTACAGGAACAGAATATCTTGACAGAGAGGCAAAACAGGTTCAATTCCAAGGGCTGCAGCAAGAAGGAGCTGAGCACAGTAGCCAGACCCAAGACATACACAAATGGATGAACTGAAACTTAGTAGAACTGCACCCGAATTTCAATAGATGTTAAAGTTATAACTGCACCAAAGCTCAACACCAAAGGTCAGAGGACACTGCTATTAAAAATGACAAAGAAGCAGCAAAATGCTATCTCAGGTCTCAAGCCCACAAAGAACAAGTGCAGAATACACTACCACAGAAGAAAGTGGGAATCACACAGCTGAAATGTCTGAATTAATAGGGTCTGAAGTAAAGAAGCAACTGCAGAAAGGTATAGAGGAAATCAGATCAGAAATAAACTCTGAAATCAAAAAAGAAATCTCTGACTTAATAACATCTGAAGAATCAAATGCAGAAACATATAGAGGAAATCAGATCAGAAATAATTTCTGTAGTAAGCAATTAATAACTGCTTCTCAAGAAATAACTGATTAAAAAAATAGAAATTAGAAAAACGATTGATTCCTTGAATGAGCAATATAGGAAAGAAATAGATCGCATGAATCAGAGTTAAAGAGATATAGAGGAACCTAAAATCTCAATCACAAGCTTGCAAAATTGTTTGAGTAAAAGTGAAGGTAGAGTTCCAGATCTTGAAGACGCCATCGCAGTTAAGTCTATTTTGTTGCCAGTAACATGCTGATTTTATCATAGTAGCTTTATAGAATACTTGCAAGTCAGAAATTGTAATGCCTCTTGCCTTGTGTTTGTTGCCCAGGATTGCCTTTGCTACTCTAGATCTTTTCTGGTTCCAAATAAATTTGAGGAAGAATTTCTGTTGGTCTGGGAGCTATATTGGTGGTATTTTGATAGGGAATGCATTAAATTGTTGCAACAATTTTGGGAGTATGACCATTTTCACAATGTCGGTTCTTCCTATCCAGGAACAGGGAGCATCTTTCCATTATTTGAAATCCTCTATAATCTTTTTTTTGGAGTACTGTAATTTTTGAAAAGATCTTTCACTTCTTTAGTTAGATTAATTCCAAGACATTTCATTTTTCTTGGTGCTATTGTAAAATATATTGTTCCTCTAATTTCCATCTCAGTGTTTGTTATCTGTGTGGAGGAATGCTATTGACCTTTGGGTACAGACTTTGTATCCTGCTGTACTACTGAATTTGTGTATCAATTCTAATTGCTTCTTGGTGGAGTTTTTTGGGTCTTCCAAGTAAAGTATCCTGTCATCTGCAAATAATGATAGTTTAACTTATTCTTTACATATTCTTATACCTTTTATTTCTATTTATAATGGCTATAACTAATGATTCCAGAACTTTATTGAATAGGAGTGGTGAGAGAGGACATCCTTGTCTTATACCAGTTGAGAGTAAAACATTTCTGTTTTCCCCCATTTAAAATTAAGTTAGTAGTAGGGTCGTCATAGATGTCTTTTATCATTTTGAAGTAGAGCCCATCTATTCCAATTTTATGCAGGACTTTGAACATGAATGACTGTTGGAATTTGTCAAAAGATTTTTCTGCATCAATTGAGATGATCATATGGTATTTAGATTGGGCTCTACTGACAAAGTGTATTACATTTATAGGTTTGCGTATATTGAACCATCCTTGCTTCCCTGGGATGAATCCTACCTGATCATGAAATATAATCTTCTTAATGATTTGTTGTATTCTAAGCTAGGACTTTATGAAGGATATTTTCATCTATGTTAATGAGGGAGATTGGCCTGTAGTTCTCTTTTTTAGTTGCGACTTTCCCAGGTTTTTGTATCAGTATAATACTTATTCCAGGAATGATTTTGGGAGGATTGCTTCCTTTTCAATTTCATTCAAGAGTCTGATGATTATAGGGATTATATCTTCCATAAATTTCTTATAGAATTCAACTATGAATCCATCAGGACTCAACATTTCTTTGTTGGTAGGATTTTTTTAAAATTACATTTCTAGTTTCATTGGTTATCAAGTCATTATAGCTTCTTGATTCAGCTTTGTTATTTCTACATTTCTAGGAATCTTTCCATGTCTTCTGTGACGTCTATTGTGTGAGAGCAAGGTTCTCAAAATAGCTATTGACATTTTTGTGAATTTCCACTGGGTCTGTGATAATTACACCATTTTCATTCCTTATTGCTTGTATTTGAAGTTTTTCTTTCCTCTTTTTGATGAGATAAGCTAGGAGCTTATCAATTGTATTTAATCTTTCAAAGACCCAGTTTTCTGATTTGTTTATTCTTTGAACTGTTTTCTTCGTCTTGATTGAATTAATTTCTGCCCTATTCTTTATGATTTCTTCCCATCTTTGGGGTCTGGGTTTGGTTTGCTCTTCTTTTTCTATATTTTTGAGGTGCAACATTAGCCTATTTATTTGTTCCCTTTCTGTTTCCCTAAAGTGTGAATTCACAGCTATAAATTTCCCTCTGAGACTTTGATCAAATCTCATAAATTGTGATAAGTTGTACTTGAATTTTCATTGAATTATAGATATTGTTAGATTAATTCTTTAATTTCTTCTGTGACCCATTGGATGCTTAGTAGAGTGTTTAATTTCCATGTATTTATGGGATTTTTCTGTTTTCTTGTCTTGCTTATTTCATTTCATTGCACTGTGTTCAGAAAATATGCCAGCGACAATTTCTGTTTTCTTGCATATAATGAAGCATGACCTATGGACTAATATGTGGTCTGTTTTAGAAAATGACACATGTGCAGATGAAAAAAATGTGTATTCAGCTTTGGTTGCGTGGAACACTCTATATGTCCACTAAGTCCATTTGTTCCAAGCTCTTCTTCAGCTCTGCTACTTCTTTCCTAATTTTTTGTGTACTTGACCTATCTTTTTAGGATAAGGGGCTGTTAAGGTCTCGTTTTAAAATTGTGGTTTTGGATATTAGATTTTCCATGTCCATTAAGATTTTTCTTATATAGTTCGATGCTGCCATGTTAGGTGCATTCATATTTATGAGTGTTACCTCTTCCTCTTGAATTTTTCCCCTTAACAGTATATAGTGGGCTTATTTATTTCATTTCATTATTCTTGGTTTGAGGGTGAGACCCTTTGAGAACAGGATTGTTACCCCTGTTTTTTCTCAGGTGGTAAGGTGTATGGTATTGTTTTCCATTCTTTGAATTTCAGCCTATGAGTTTCTTCATGAATTACGAGATTTTTTTTTTAAATACAGCATATTGTTGGATTTTGCTTCCTAATCCACTGTGCCAGTCTATTTCTTTAATTGGTGAATTGAGTGTATTTATATTGATATAATTGAGATGGAGTGACTTACCATCAACATGTTACACACCTGCTTTTGTTTACTCCTTTTTCTCCTGTGCTTAATTGTTGGACCTATTTACTGGGCTTCTTCTGTTCTCATTAGTGGAGTTATGATCATTTTCGTCCTTCTCTAGAACATCTTTAATAGCCTGTGTGGGGTTCACTTTGTCATCATGAAATTCTTTAGTTTTTCTTTGTCATGGAAGTATTTCACTTCTCCATCAAACTTAAAACAGAGTTTTGCAGGGTATAGTAGTCTGGGCTGAATTTGTTTTCATAGAGGAATTGAAGTACTCTGTTCAATGTTCTTCTTGCTTTCAAGGCTTGTGAAGAGAAGTCCACCGCTATTCTGATGGGTTTTTCTTTAAATGTGATGTGTTTCTTTTCTCTAGCAGCTTTCAGTATATAGTTCTTGTGTTGGATTTCTGGAATCCTGACTATTATATCTTGGTGGTTTTTTATTTTATTTGGGTTGAAGTTATTTCAAATTCTGTATGCTTCAGTTTCCTGAATGTCAGATTGTTTCCTCATATTGGGGAAGTTTTCTGTTAGTACTTCTGTCCATATTCTTTTTATATCATTTGTATTGACTCTGTCTTTCTCATTGATGCCTATTCATCTCACGTTGTTCATATTTACATCATCTTGCTGATGATGAATCCCATTTTCCTGCATCCTTGTTGTTTTTAAGAGATTTTTCCTTACCTTTTTCCTAGCTGTGATGGTTTCTTCAAAATCTGACACTCTTTTCACTTTTACTCAGACAGTTTTGCAATCTTGTGGTTGAGATTTTAAGTTCCTCTATATCTCTTTGACTATGATTCCTGCGATCTATTTCTTTCCTTTATTGTTCAATCATGGAATCCATCACTTTTATAATGTTCTCTATTTTTTTTAGTGTCTTCTTGAGAAGCAGTTATTATTTCATTTACTACAGAGATTATTTTTTTATCTAATTTCCTCTATATGTTTTTGCATTTGATTCTTCAGACGTTATTAAGTCGGAGATTTCTTTTTTGATTTGAGTTATTTCTGATATGAGTTCCTCTGTACCATTCTTCAGTTATTTCTTTGCTTCAGACGCTATTGATTCTGACATTTTAGCTGTTTGATTCCCAATTTTTTTCTGTGCTAGTGTCCTTTGCACACATTCTGGGTGGGCAGTTGGCCTGAGATTTCATTTTTGCTTCTTCTTTTTCTTGTTTTGTATGGCACTGTCCTTTGAGTTTTGGTGTAGTACCTTGGTGCTTTTATAACCTTAGTATGTACTGAAATTTGGGTGCAGATCTACTAAGTTTGAGTTCATTAGTGGAGATCTACTAAGTTTGAGTTCATCCATTTGTGCATGACTTCAGTGTGGCTACTGTGCTCAGCTCCTTCCTGATGCAGCTGTTTGAGTTGGTCCTGTTTAGCCCCTCTTGCAAGATGTTCTGATGCTGGATTAGCAGGGTGGATCTGGCCCCTAGTCTCTCTGCAGGGTATTCAGCTGCAGAGTTTTACCCCAGGCCTGTATACCAGGTCTAAGCTGGGTCTGGAGATGTCCAGGGTGCGCAGTGGAGCTTGAAATCTCTCCCACACCCTTTCTGGGCCTGGCTTAGGCAGGTCTGGTGGGTTTCTGAAAGCAGGTTCAGAGTTCTGTCTCAGAAAGTGGGCTTGGGCTGGCTCTGAAGGGATGGAAGGGTCCTGAGAGCCTGGCAAAAGTTCTCACTCATGGGGCAGGTTAGGTTTGGTCAGAGGAGGAGCAGTGGGCTCAGGGTAGTGAAGACAGTCTTCCAAACACTCATTGGCCCTGGGCTTAGGTGGGTCTGGAGCGTTACTCCGAGCAATTCAGAAGTTCTCACTCACGTGGCTTGCTTGGGCTGGCTCTGGAGCGTTGGTGGCATCTCCTCTTTCTTATTCTTAGCATATGCAAATCACCCCCCTCATAGTTACTGTTTAATGTAAATTGTTGCAAGCTGCTCCAACTTAATTTCTGAACAGAGGTTTAATTAAGTGATTTCACTTAAAAGCTTAGAGAGTATTCTTATTTTATTAGCAGAAACATAAGAACAATGGATAAGTGGAATAGGTTTCTGTGGTCAGGAGCCATTTTCTACTGAAGAACTTTCAAGTATCTTCCAGAGAGTAGCTGTGATGATGACCTCTCAGTTGTTTTTAGTTTCAACTGGCCCCAACAACCAGAGATTAGACTGCACAAATAATCCAGCTGTCTCTCTTGTCAGTGTTCTATCAGCTGTTAGTTCAATGGGGATTCACTGAAGAGATATTGGGGAAACATCCTCTGCTTTAAAGAGCAGTAATGGCTTAAAGGATTGTTAAGGTTTTTTGAGGAGTCTCAACACTGATTTAACTATCCTTTATACAACTTTGAGAAACAGAGCTTACTCTGTCACCTAGTACTAATATTGTTTATTCAAGGTATTATGTACACATCTTGTTCTCTGAATAACTACTATTAAAACATCAACATGCAGTGTATGATTTTATTGTAACCATCCTACTAACCTGTTCTGAAATGGTTTCATTGACATTTTATTTTTTTCTCATTAAAATTAATAAAATATATGTAAAAGATAGTGAAAAGCCTAAACAAGTTTACCTAGCATCTTACAGTCATTTTTAAAGTCCTCAAATTATTACCAAAGTATTACTCTTATGCACTTAAAGTATAAGTACACATAGGAGAGCAAAGTAGAGAGCCTCCCTTAGACTAAGTGAATTTTGGTCCTGTAAGTGTGCTGCTTTTGAGGATAGCTTAATCTGGTGTCACTCAGAAGTGGGTTACTAGGTCTCAGTTTTATCCTTCTTAGTATTCTGGAAGGGTCTTTCCAGAATACTAAGTGGGGACATGGATTTTATTTGTATTCTCTGGAACTGACCCAGAGGCTGAGTATGTGTCTTTCCTATAAAATGACTTCCCTTTTTCCCCACAGCCTCTCCAACATTTGTTGTTGGGTGATTTCTTTATGATAGCTATTCTAAGAACTGAGCTATGGGGCAAGTGAAATAAACCAGACACACATGTGTAAATATCATATAGATTCCCTAGTATAATAACTCAAAAGAAGAAATACAAATATGAAAGTATAATACAAGTAAAAGGAATGCAGGATCTTGAGGATTTACTAATCAAGAGAGGGAATGGAGAAGAGCTAGGAAACATGACAATGTCAAGCCATACAGTTATATGTAGAAGATGGGCAAGGCAATGATCCTGAGAATCTCCAGAAGATTTTTGAA